>NC_080572.1:189361799-189661799 GCF_030247185.1 Malaya genurostris
TGTCTCGCTCCGAACAGTGGCGCAGTAGATTTCCGTGCGCCTGTATGACGATAACGATGATGCCACACATGCACTGCACCTGCAATCCACCCACAACCGAAGGGGAAAGCAGTCCAACGGGAATGGAAAACTTTTTACTTAGCATGTCTAAAATCGCAATTTATCGATTTGCTCGACACAGTGCTATTGGAAGGGTTGCGTCTTCCACCTCCTGCACTGGTTGTAGTTACTTCCGCCCATGGTCAGTTGAAAGAAAGTGAGAAACCACCATCTCGGAGGCCACGATTGTTTTTCAATGCGTCGCATACACATGCACATGCAGCAAACGGTGAGGTAACTTTTTCCGCTTCAGCAAATGAAAGTGAAATATCAAAGGTCGTGTAGGAAACTACTGCCGTGCACAGAAAACGTTTTTCCGTGTTCTAACGTGGGAACGGAAAGGCCACAATATCGAACGGAAGGTGCCCGTGTCACGGTGGCCGTGTGACATTTGGATGATTTCTACCACTGAATGGTGCTCAAACGCCCGAACTTATGCAATCCACTGCGAATCTGTACACACACCGGAAAACGATCGGCTGGATCCACAGCTTCAAGGCAACTTTTTTCACCAATAATCCTCCGGAAATAGAAAGTGAGTTTTGGCAGGTCCAAAAGTTAACTGGTAAAATTGCACGGAAATGCAAATTTCGATGATATTCCGACTGACATAACTATGCACCGAGTGCTTCCGACAAAGGATTCGCTGCAATCTGCACTACGCAAAGCAGCATCAACGAGGAAGATTACCGTCATCGCATCCCGTTGTCGATGTCTAGATACAGGCGCACTTTCGCAACTTCATTCACGCTCTTAGTCCGCGTTACCGTAGGTTAGGTACGCCCTACCCGGGGCTTAAAACATTCGAGTGGAATGGAAGAGGATGGGGAAGCATGGGATGGAACCGTAGTAGGAAAACCACTGCCTTACTCAACACAGTCTACATTAGGGCGATTTGTCTGGCTCTCATCCACTCTCTCTCTCACTCTTTCGGCTTCGCGTTGTCGACTGAGCTAATGCTTCCGGTATTGAGAACCGAGTTGTACTGTCAGTTACTATGGCGCTAAAGAACCGATTGCTCTTTACGATCACTCTCGTTCTCACCATCTCATTCTGAATTGGTCGAGTAGACAAGTTCGGAGAGCGGATCTTATCAAACTGCACTTCTAGTGGGATGTTAAATTGTGTTGCATTCGATACCGATCCTAAGGGAACTGTAAATAGTATACTGTTTGCAATGATAGTGCTGCCAGATTGAAATGAGGGCTGCCTGAATTCAGATAGGTTGCGTGAAAGGTGATGCCTTACCCATCGCGTTTTACCCGTCCCCTAATTATCATTTTAAAGCTTGCACGGAAAACTTTTATTGCTTATTTTGATAAATGATTCATTTCGATTGAAACATCATTTTTAAATTTCTCGACAAGATTTTTATATTCATGTTTTACTTATATACTGAAATAGAGTATCAAAAATTATGTGGTAATGACATACCTACACAGTTGGAATTTTATGCACGATTTGAAAATTACATGACTTATAATTACTATATAAATTCAGAACCGGGGGTCGGATCCGGATTAAATTTAAAAGTTTTGTATATAATCACGGGCCCTTTTATTTGAACCTAAGTTTGATTTTTTTTACGTTTTTTGATTCGTAGCTTTAAGTGGCGAATTCCTATTTTTAACCAACTTTACCCTATAATTTCGGAACATTTGAATCTAAGTTTGTGAAAATCGGTTCAGCCGTCTCTGAGAAAAGTTAGTGTATTTATTTTAATTTTTTTCTTATATCACCCTGCAAATCCGGAGCCGAAAGTCAGATTCGAATCGTAACAGGCCCGTGCGTAGGGGGAATGAATTTCGAATCAAATTCGAGTGAACGAAAAAATCCATGTAGAATTCAATATAAAATCCCAAACAATGCGGACCCCAGTGCAGTAATTTAAGGCAAAATGTTTTTAATTTTGCAAAAGTCGCCATTATTCGACAGGCACAGATATTTATAACAACTATAAAATGGCCGTAAGTATATTTATATGAGTGGAAGGATAGCAAGTGTCGCCTATAAAGAAGCTGGAAGTCAAATTGTTTGTTTATATCGGCAAAGTTCCATAACAACTCAGTAAATTATCACCTAACTTGGCACAGATACTTTTTACTTTTTTTACTTTTTTTCGGAGGTTGTCCAAAAGGGGTGTTTATTGCAGTGATGGCCCAGTACATGAGCCAGCTCTCATACAGTCCGTGTGCTGTACCTTTCCAAAACCACGCACACGAAGTCTGAAGCTTACCCTCGTGTGCCGTGTTGCTATTACATCGAGAGTCGTATGCTTCGAAGAACCAACTCGCGATGCTGGCTCATCTGTTGGCTCACGAGCTGGAATGGGGAGCTAGCTCGTGAGCTGAGTTGGGTGTCCGTTTTTTTACTTAATAATATAATATAACTTTTAAGCACACAGTGTCCGCTCTTGTATTGTCTCTTGTCAGTAGGTGGACTACACAAATAGCACACGCTCATGAATCTGGTTTGAAAAGCACAGCACACGAGTTTAATAGGCACACACTTCAGGTATAGAGCAGCTCGTGTGTTGAGCTCGGACATCACTGGTTTATTGTAAAATTTATCTTATATAACGCGAGTGTATGTAAGTCTCAGCATAACTACGAAACAACTAAACGAATCGCCCCCAAGTTTGGCACATGTACCAAACAAAAATGGGAATCGATATTTTATGTTTTGTGTTCTTCAACACAAATACTGTCTACACTACTAAGGATCATGGAGGAGATCTGGAGTAAGTTCACTGACAAAGGGGGAGTTCAACGTAAAATTTCTTCGATGAGAAACGATACTTCTTGACTAATACAGATACTACTTTCACATCAAAATAGATTATAAGGTTCTTTTGAGGGAGAGGAAGTGTGTAAGGGAAAAATGATCGGGCTTAACGAAAAATTGGTAGTTCTTTAAGAGTACAGCATATTTCTAGCATATTTACAAGAGGGAATAAGTATTCTCAACATTGATCTGAATTGACGAAGAAATCATACAATCAATGTGCATTTTTGTTATGTAAATTTAGAAAACTGTCAACCCAAGGTGATGAAAATACAGAGAAAACAGTGAAAATTATGATTATTGTGAGATCTGAGTTGGGACACTGATCATTCGCAATCTGAGCATGAACGGAGTATTGTTCAATCGGGTTGTCGTCTAAGTTGTGTTTCACTCCAATCAGAGTATCAATGGGCAGGACAATTTCTAGAACTTTTTTTGGCCTTGTTTTCACGAAACATTTCCGAGCAACGCCGAGTAATTCGGCTAGTTTGAAAGAAAATTTTTATTTAACTGAATGTATAAAGTAAAAACTTTAAAAACGTCGGATATATCGAACAAATAAATACCTGTTCTTCCTGGATTACCAGCATGAACTGTTGACATTTGCTGGAAACCAACAAAAGGGTCAACAATGGCTGTTTTTCAGTGATTAGTAGAATCATAATCAGCACCGTCCATTCCTTTAGCTGATGTGTAATAAAGTGGCGTAAGTCGCTTTTATACTTAAACACTAACTAATTTATAAAGTGATCCAAAATTTAATGACATTTATAAACTTAAAGACTTAAAGACTGTCCTAGAAAATACTTGGATGGGTAATGTCGGAGACATAACTGGGTGTATTAACGTCACAACACAACTTCACACTTCTGAATATCTAAAATCGGTCCCACAGATCAATTCATTGGTTCAATTGTGCAAGGTTTCATTTCTTCACTTCCAGAATTGTGACAGTGCACCTATACTAAAGTACGACGGATTATTTTAACACACAAATTAATAAGACAGGGCAAATGAGAGTAAAAAATTGGTCGACTGCAGAAATACATACGGTATATGAAATACAATATACCAATAGGAAGAAAATTCTTTTATAATTAATCTACTTACTGAGCTGAGCTGAGCTGAGCTGACCTGAGCTGAAGTAGATCGCCCGTAGTTGCACTTCGTGATCGACCGAATGAGTGGAAATGTTCGATGAACCAAGAAAATAAAACTTGGAAGAAGCAAATCATTATCACTGTGCATACCCACTCACTCCTAACTTTTCATTAAATGATCAATAACGACGCCGGCTACGACCAAAGGCTGTGCTACTGAGGAAAACGAAGGAATGTTAGTCTGATACTCGTTGTTTCTAGAGACCGCGGGTATCACTGTATCTCCACGAGCATCACGGGATAGGAGATTTGTTAGTAGGGAGGGAAAGAGATCCGGATATGTTTTGGTAAACAATATGATCTCAACAAAACCTGATTTTCGATACTCAGGAGTAATACATAGTAAAAAATATAAAATATCTCCAAGGAACGATCTCACCAGTATCCCTTTTCTCTTGCTTGCTCTGCTGTCAGCAACGTGAGATGAAACACGACCACTGAAAGAATAAAATAAAAATACTCGCGATTGGGTCCGCTGCAGACCAACCCTAGACCTTCAGTTTGAATGACACGATCGACTTGTAAACTTTCAGACAATCCATAGAAATCCGACAAGACCGACAATGACATGTAGATGGCGTATCGATCAATTAACAGGTTAACATCGTTGAATTTTGGGGCGGTAAATTCACAGTATCCGCCGCTTGAGCATCTTTAGTTTCGCGGATCAATATTATTCAATAAATAGCACTCTCACTACTAAACACACACTTGCCACACCTGCACTATTATTAAAATAACTTGAAATTATGCTTTTTTGAGAGCAGCACCAGAACACCGTATCGCACTCCCAGTGTTGCCTACTCCTCTCTCTTTTATAATTAATTTACTTACACATTAAAAGTACATTGGGTTCTAAAATGAAATGAAACATGTCCATTTTTAAAATTTTTCCTACCCAGTTGGTATCCCTAACAAACAACTGTTAGGAGTATTTCTCTATAATACTTTAATAATACCAAACATTCCAGAAAACTATAATTTTGAGTTATTTCTGATTAGTTCATACTACTTAAAATTTGATCATAAATTGCTGGTCGTATTTTCGATAGTATGGAAAAAACTACAAGGATCAGCCCCATGTGGTTGTTCGAGCCATTGATGTGGAAGGAACAAGGCAACCAAAATTTCTAATGATCTACAATCAAACAGTTCAATCAATCGTCACACTTTTGAATACGCCATTGCAAGAGAGTCTGCTTAGATTGATCTTGATTAGAAACCAACACCGAACATTGTTTGTTTTATAGCCGACGAAATTACACCAATATCCCGAATGTATGCAATTATATCTTTGTACATACTTGCGATACGATTTTGATATTTAAGCTTCTCTTCGACTAGCTTGTGTTCAAGTTTTGTATGTAAGCAGTTATTTTTATAGCGTTAAGTTTCGTTTTATCATTATTAATCGAGTTCATCTTATATAAATTAGAAATTAATCTTAAGCACTCAAAATTTACCCTGGGGTAGTTGTCAGTTAATCAGGCGAAACGACATAACGTGGTATTTCATCCGAACTTGCATGACACAAGATTATCACAAGCATATCAATTAAAGCTTCAACTCGTTTTATGGCACTTTTTGTCTTCCTGCCTAGCAACAACCTACCTCTGGCATGCTACGCGTAGGACTGAAACGTTAGCGATAATTTTACTTCTATTGATGGAGTCGCGTGTCTCCAACAGGTTCGCTTTTGCATCGATTGACCAATCAGAGCGATGCTTTCCCTTTGATATATCGCTTACTCCTTCAAAACCGTCGTCAATGGCAGGGAAATCCGAGATGCCGGAGATTTTTAGCAGACAAAATATTACACTGCTCGCTGCTAATCAAAATTTTACTCAATTATAATTGGAAATACGTGGCTTGATACATTCAAATCCAATCTTATACCGTTTTCGTTCATTTATCAGAGCAGCCCAGAGTCGCCCAAACAACTTTTGAGATGTTTGTTTCATCAACCTGGGGTCGCTCTAGATCGGACTTCAATCGCGTAGTTTCGCTTTGAAAATTTTCTCGGGTCGCAGTACGCATCCACGCGAGTTTGTTTATTTTTTCTTTTTATATTCAATTTACGCACCCTCGGCTCTGCGCGTAAATTAAAGTTCCAGTGTATCGGTTAAATGCTTCCACTTGGAGACAGAACGTTAGAAGACTTCACTTTTGCTTATTTCGATTAAGAAACCTGGAACTAATCCAGAGTAGTTTTCTCAAACGAACAACTAGGTTCGAACCTGGCTTCGAACAAACGCTTTGACATTAGTTAAGCTCGAGATAGAATTTCATAACGTAGTGTTTGTTTTTGTGCCTGAGATCCCAGCTTGTGCGGACAACTCAAACCCGTGATCGAGGTAGGCGACAGCAGTTATTCGAAGTTAGTTTTTGCATAATTATCGCAGTTATAATGACTTCAACAAATCAAATTATTTGTCGTCGATTATTTTCGCCGACCGTGGCTCGGAATGCCAGCTTTAGTTCAGCTGCCGTATCCGGACATGAAGGTAGGAAAATGCCATTAACGAAATCACTAGCAATGCGTCAGAAGAGCACCATTTTTTATTGTTTCAACAGGTAGCAGCGGTGGTACAGGAGCTGGTGGCAGTGGTGGTGGTGGTGCAAAACTTTGGAAGAAACTGACATTTTTTGTTGCCCTCCCGGCCCTTGGACTGGCCATGGCGAATGCATATTTGAAGCATGAGGAACAGGAACGCCCCGAGTTTGTGCCGTACGAGTATATGCGCATTCGGCACAAACGTTTCCCGTGGGGCGATGGGAAGAGGAGTTTTTTTCACAATCCCCATAACAATCCCTTGCCGGATGGATATGAGAACTAGGTTCGCGGTTCGGTATGTCGAAGTTGAATTTTTATGAATATTAAACTGAATCGAGAAAATAAATTTTTTTTTGCTGTTGGAATCGAATTTCAGTCATAAAACTTAAGTGTTATCATTAACTATTACATGAATTGATTTTTATATTACTGGTTAATTATCGGTATCACTTCACAGTAAAAATTAAATGAAGTGAATATCAGTCCTTATTACGGAAGCCGCTTTCGGAAAAAAAGGAATTACTTATATGAGCTTACGTTACGTCACATTTTGTTATTAAATTACTGTTCTAGAGATTAAACACAAAATCGTGTTAGGAACACAAGCACCCTTATTCTCAATAAGTAAAGTCTTGGCATTATATTCCTTTTGTGGAATTTGGCCTTTCTGTTGCAATAGACTTCGCAGCTACTGATACTATGAATCCTTGTAGGTCGGGGCTCAAACATATGACAACTGGTTTGTAAGGCCAGCGCCCGATGCATTGAACCACCGACCCGGATATTTTTTTTATTCTCAATAACGACGTATTGATTTTTCGATCGAATATGGTGTGATCGAATTCTAGCTACCTTTGATTTTGCTAGCGTTATTAGAACTATAAATGAAATACGATCGAAATATCTATACGTTATTATTCTGAATTGAATGTAATTTTTGGACGAATTAGACTTTTATATGAACTTGATTTGTTCAATTTCTCTAATAAAAAACTGAAATATTTATTTCTATATCTCCAGTATAGTTTGAAATATTCTATCATTTTTACTTACAACAATGTAAAACGTTCAACAAACGAAGCTGACTCCATAGAACAACCGGGTTACCTGAAAATAAAAAAAGAAATTGTCGATGTAGTTACAGAAATAAAGATGATATTGAATTACGGTTTGGCAGGCAATTGATACACGTGGTAAGAATAACAATTTAATATCATAGATTTCGATAAGTCTCATGTCACTTATTAAGCCTGAAACTCATCTAAATCGGTAATCAGTAGGCGTTTGTGTTATTGTTTTGGGATATAGTTTGCTGCTAAATGGCGATTATTGCTTCATTGTAAAGGGTGATTTTTTAAGAGCTTGAGAACTTTTTTAAACAATAAAACGCATAAAATTTGCAAAATCTCATCGGTTCTTTATTTTAAACGTTAGATTGGTACATGACATTTACTTTTTGAAGATAATTTCATTTAAATGTTGACCGCGGCTGCGTCTTAGGTGGTCCATTCGGAAAGTCCAATTTTGGGCAACTTTTTCGAGCATTTCGGCCGGAATAGCCCGAATTTCTTCGGAAATGTTGTCTTCCAAAGCTGGAATAGTTACTGGCTTATTTCTGTAGACTTTAGACTTGAGGTAGCCCCACAAAAAATAGTCTAAAGGCGTCAAATCGCATGATCTTGGTGGCCAACTTACCGGTCCATTTCTTGAGATGAATTGTTCTCCGAAGTTTTCCCTCAAAATGGCCATAGAATCGCGAGCTGTGTGGCATGTAGCGCCATCTTGTTGAAACCACATGTCAACCAAGTTCAGTTCTTCCATTTTTGGCAACAAAAAGTTTGTTAGCATCGAACGATAGCGATCGCCATTCACTGTAACGTTGCGTCCAACAGCATCTTTGAAAAAATACGGTCCAATGATTCCACCAGCGTACAAACCACACCAAACAGTGCATTTTTCGGGATGCATGGGCAGTTCTTGAACGGCTTCTGGTTGCTCTTCACTCCAAATGCGGCAATTTTGCTTATTTACGTAGCCATTCAACCAGAAATGAGCCTCATCGCTGAACAAAATTTGTCGATAAAAAAGCGGATTTTCCGAATGGACCACCTAAGACGCAGCCGCGGTCAACATTTAAATGAAATTATCTTCAAAAAGTAAATGTCATGTACCAATCTAACGTTTAAAATAAAGAACCGATGAGATTTTGCAAATTTTATGCGTTTTATTGTTTAAAAAAGTTCTCAAGCTCTTAAAAAATCACCCTTTAGTTAATTCCATCAAGTGTTTTCGTGTGGAAGAAAAGTACAACATCCACTACTAAATGGAAAGCTGTGTCTTCAAGCTTCTTGTGAAGTAAAAATATTGTTTGTAAGTGATATCTATAATTTCGTATGATCGGTATTCCAAGGACAAATAGGTCCTTGACTGATAACAGTTATCTGGGTTGTACTCAACAACTGCAGTTGGAAACTCTCATCGCTATTAGCGATAAGTATCTTGAACTGCACGAAATGTTTACTAGTATTTCATGATATTGCAACATTGTTTGTTTTTTTTGGGAACTCATCTTATGAAATTCTCTTCATTCTATCTATTATAGGAATTGTTAAAAACTCGACTTTTGATTTGAGCTCCGGAGATCCTTAGTTATATAAACCATTCGGCTTAGCACGATAAGATCGGAAATTAACTGTGTGTGCACCTTTCAAAAGTTTTTCTCTCCACTCAATTTTCTAAGCGATGACTGAGCTGATCTTAGCAAATGTAGGTTCGTTTCATAGTTACTCTTGGGATGTGATTCAAATTCTAATATCAATTAGCTGTTTGATATCAATTCGATCGAATCCTAGCTACCTCTGATTTGGCAAGCGTTATTAGGAATACAAATGAAATACGATCAAAATATCAACACGTCGTTATTCAGAATAAGGGTGATAATGGTATAAGTGACGTAAACGACAAAACGCAATTTTTTCCTTTCGATCAATTTTCTTGGAGCTGACTAAGCCGCTGGCAACAAACTTTGGCTGGTTTGAAAGCGATAATTAGGTTGTGGGTCATATTCAAAGATCAAATGTCTGTAATTCTTGGTTCCGGAGATATAATAATATAAATGGAATTACCGAGAAAACACATTTTTTTCGTTCCGCTCAACTTTCTCGAGGTAACTTAATCGGGTTTCACAAACTTAGGCCTGTTACTTAGTTACTCTTGCGATGTGAATCAGTTCCGAAGATCAAATGGTTGTCAATTTTAGTTTTAGAGATATATTGGTAAAGAGTGATTTTTTTCCTGGTTTCTTTTTGGCTAACCTGTTTTTTACAGGTTACGCGTGAATCGTGTCTTATGTCATTGGGAAACTTTTTCAGTCTGGTCTTTAATGTAATCATAAATCTGCGCTGTAAAAGTTGAACAAAAATCCACTTTTTATCGAAAAATTGTGTTCAACGACGAAACTCATTTCTGGTTGAATGGATACGTCAACAAGCGAAATTACCGCATCTGGAGTGAAGACCAGCATAATCTTATACCTTTCAAAAATCACACTTTATAAGCGGCACAATCGATCCAACTTCACCAGTCCTAGGCTTACTAGAAAGCTACTATTGAACCATTGATTACATTCGAAGATACTTCCGGTTCCGACGATAAAATCGTATAAGTGACGAACCGTCAATTCGTAGTTTTTATCTATTCGTATGCTTTTTTCAGAAAGTGACCAATGATCAAGGTTAAACTGATATTTTTGGTTTCGAGAATGTTGTCAGATATGCGACGTAAGCGCTACAGGCTGCTCTTGTGATCGATCTGAATCAATCAAAATGAGTTTATTTAAAAAACTAAGCCCGAATTCGGGTTAGAAATTATTCTAATGTGAGAAAATGTTTCAAAAGGACTGTTTGAATGACAAGAAGAAGGCCTTGTCACACCTCTAGGTGGATTAAGGAGAGGTGTTTACACTAATTCTGCTTTGAATACCTATGTAAAAAATCCTGTTTTAATCCACCTAGTGATGTAATGATGCCTTTCTCATATCAATCATACTATCATATATAATACTGTGGTATTCTTCAAAATAATTTTCTTCGTTTCTTAAAAGAATAATCGAAATCAGTTTGTTTGGCCGTCTACTGATAAAAACTATCAATTGGAGAAGATTTGTGGTTGATTTAGAAAACATTTTACGGTTTTTCGCCCCCACACTTCACCCTATATTTCCCGATCCGGATGAAATTCAGGAATTACGTATGGGATCACATGACCTTTCATTTGAACCTAAGTTTATGAAAATCAGTCGCGCCATCTATGAGAGAAGTTAGAACACATATTTTAATTTTTTTCACATTTTACCCCATAACTCGGGAACCGGAAGTCGGATCCAAAAAATATTCAGGATTTTTTATGGGACCACAAGATCTTTCATTTGAATCTAAGTTTGTGAAAATCGATTCAGCCATCTCCGAGAAAAGTTAGTGCAAAAGAGAAAGTTCAATTGATTAGAAGAACTAAGCATGCTTCGCTGTACTTCGTCACCACACCATTCACGGACAGTCTTATATCTATGGAAACAAATTCAATAGAAAACGGATATACACCGCACTACAAGTCTATTTTTTTCCTATTCTGTTTTGCCGCCGACACTGATTTGAGATTTGTCTATTTGTCTATTTGTCCCCGTTAACATTGAAAGTAGTTTCAATTTAAGTTTCATTGTGATACCAATTTCTAAAAAAGCGTACTGTTCTAATTTTTGGGTTAACAGATGGAATTACATTACATTGACTCAATAGTCAAATTTTGTCAAAAAAATTTTTTTTCATATTCAAAAAGTAGGTTATAGGATGTTATCAAAATAATGAAAAAGATAATAAACAGCAATCAAATAAGCTGTATCTAGAAGTGTTACATAAATAAGGTAACCTTTACCTAATAAGTAGCGGTTTAAAATGGAACTTCTAGGCGGAGATGGTAGTTTAATTTGAACTGCTTTAAGCACTGATGAGTCGAAGGTAGATCGTGATGGAAATCGAAACAAATAAGTTGTTTTGAGAAATTGTTGCAAGACTTCACGACCTAAAAAGTGAAATTCTGTAAAAGTACTTCACCACTTCACTTCACTTTACACGGCTCTACCACATGACCAGGTTTGGTAAAGCGTACATCGAACATGGTCTAAATCCTAGCCGCCTCACGACCGGTATCATATATCCAAACATCTTTTCTTTTCATCAAACAACAAACACTATTCTTCTCACTCTATACCTATTCTTCCGCTCAAGCACTGCCTTTTCATTAAATATGATTGAAATCACTTAAAATTTTATTGGAAGATTTTTTGTATAGTTTGACAAACTTAGCATAAATTGACTACAAGTTTTAGACTTATTAGAAAACAATACATTACAAATGTATCAACGAAACATGGATTCTCGTGCCATTATTTCAAGTGTTTCGATCTCATTTTTCTACGGAAATGAAAACCTCTGAAAAGCAAGTATAGTACATTCACTTATTTACTGACTTCAAAATGTGTTTCAAATTTTCTCTGCCAGCTGTTGAGCCCAACTGACAGATATGATTCTTACCAAAGCACTCTGTACTGTTTATCGAAAATTCGTGAAACTTTTACCGAAGTGGTAACACAAAGTGACATTCAAAAGTTCCAGACCATGTCAGTTAAACTAAGCAAATGTTCCGTAATATTTTTCTTGATTCACCGAAGCTCAGTAGTTATCTGTCAGATGCCAGTAAATTGAATAAATTTTACAGATTGTTCAGTGAAAAAAAATTTCTATAGCTCGCAACCGTAAAAAGGCAGGTGGGTAATGTCAGACACATAACTGGAATAAAACTGACATGTTCCTCTCACACTTCCGGATATCAGCAATCGTTGTTATTAGTTGATTGATAGTGTGAATTTTGGAACTTTTACTGCTTCGCTTCCAGAATTCTAACATGCATCTGTACTAAAGTATGATGATTATTGACGGGAAACATATTACACGTGCTAAACAAATGAGAGCGAAAGAGTACTACAAACAATGTTGTATCGCATATTTTTTGGGAATATTTTATTGAATTGAATAACGAACTCGGGACTGGCTTCAAATTCAGTAACAAAATTCAGGGTTGGAATCCAGATAAAGAATTCATTTCATGAATTTAATTCTAAAAATCTGAAACTGAACTAATTTTCATAATCCAGGCTCCGAATTTGATTCTAGAACTGGATTTTAAACATGAACTTCGAACCTGCAATAAAGAACTGAATTCAGTTCCAAAGTCTATTTCTGAAGTCTGAATTTCGGAATAAAATTATGAAACTAATCTCGAGAAGAAATGTCTGAAGCTAAGTTCAGGAATTAAATTAGGAAATCAATTTCAAAATTATGGTTCGGAGCTCAGAACTAAAATTGTGTTCCAGATCTAGAATTCATATCTTTAATTTTGTGTGTTGACTTCTAGAATCAGAATTTCAATAGCCTGGTTCCAGAATCTACAATTAGTATTCTGTTCCAGGGTCTTAGTTTCAACTTTTGAACCTGTATTGTGGAACTAAATTCCAAATCTTTCATTCAAGCCTGGGGACAGTGGTCTGCGTATAAATTTTGAAACGACCAGGTGGCTCCCTAAATTATCTCTGCGTGTGTGTGTTTGGCAATCTTGTTGAGTCCTTTTTATTACTCATCGCCAGGTTCCGCACAATGAGAATTAATCGATTTTCGACCGTTTTCCTCATTGTTTGCAAAAGATTTAGAAAACCTAATTTTTGACGATTTATTAATTTTAGTTGGTTTGACGTAAAGCCGCCATAACTAAGTTCCGTTTTTGCGCCATTTCTGAGAAAAGTGAATAAGTAATTTAAAATTGGAATTTTTATACTAATCAACCTATAATTCCGGAATTGGAAGTCAGATTCAGATGAAGTCCAGAAGTTTTGTAAAGGATCATAAGGCATTTCATTTGAATCTAAGGTTGTAAAAATTGGTCACGCCATCTCCGAGAAAGATTAGTACACATATTTTCACATATTGGAGAAGCCAAATAATTGACAAACTAACAGAAAAGATGATTTATTCGAAAAAGATGCGCTCAGAGACAGGACTCGAATCTGCGTTCTTATGCATTTCGTGCATACGCGTTACCATTTCGCCACTCGGAATCTTGTTATAGACATGGTAGAACGTACATCGAACATGGTCTACATCTTGGCCATTATATAGAGAAACGTATTCACGTCAAAACAATGATTGAACACCAAACGACGAATTTGGTTTGTATCATTTATGCTCGAATCTGTGTTTTACCTCTTTAATATAGAAAGGTAATGCAACTGTGAAAACCGATTTTTGAACCGAGGGGCCCGAAAGGCCGAGTGTCATATACCATTTGACTCAGTTGGTCGAGTAGGTAAAATGTCTGTGTGAGTATATGCGTATGTAAGGTTTTTTGCGCTATTTTTTTGGAGATGGCAGGACTAAAAAACATAGATTCAAATGAAAGGTCTTGTGGAACGGAACTCCTGAGTATTATTTCGGTTCCGGAATTATGGGGAAAACTGTACAAAAAAATGTGAATATTCACAAACTTTGTCCGGTTGAAATTTCCTAAATTTTGTTGGGATCTGACTTCCGATTCCGGAGTTATGGGGTAAAATGTGCAAAAAATGAAAATAATGTGTACTAAACTTTCTCGGAGATGGCGTGACCGATTTTTACCACCTCAGATTCGAATGATAGGCCTTATGATTCTTTTCAAAACTTCTGAATTTCATCTGAATCTGACTTCCAATTCCAGAATTATAGGTTGATTAGTATAAAAATTCTAATTTTAAATTACTTATTCACTTTGCTCAGAAATGACGTAGCTGATTTTTTACAAATTTAGATTTTAATGAAAGGTCTTATGGTTCTGTACAAAACTTCTGATTAATGTTTGGATCCAACTTCCGGTTTCGGAATTATAGAATAAAGTTATTACCAACATTTAAAGGAGTGAAACAAAAAAAAAAACGTAAACAATTTTCTAAATCGGTCTAAAAATTACTCCAATCGGTTGTCATTATCAGTAGACGGCCAAACAACCCGATTCCGTTTATTCTTTCAAGAATCGAAGAAAATTGTTTTGAAGAAAACCATAGTATTATATATGATAGTATGATTGATCTCGAGATTTTTCAAAGAAAAACGATAACTTTGTTGAAGATCTTATAAGCCTGAGAGTAGTCTACTTCGATGGATTAGAATTCGAATCAAATCTGGTAAATAAAACAACCGACGGCGGTTGGTAGATAACAAGAAATGAAAGATTTTAAATGAATTACTTGCAAATGCACATTGGGCTTTTGTCGAAATGACTCAAACGTTACCAGACTAGGAATCGAAAAGTCACTAGCAACAATTTTCTGGTGAGCGCTGTGAAAATTGATTGCGAGAATCGATGCGATCGAACTAGCTATTTCACCCTTATTCTGAATAACGTCGTATCGATTTTTCGATCGTATTTCATTTGTATTTCTTATAACGCTAACAAAATGAAAGGTAACTAGGATTCGATCGAACCACATTCTGATCAAAAAATCAATAAGTCGTTATTTAGAATAAGGGTGATTTGCCAATTGCTTCGCGGTTAGATCATTAGAAGCCACCTGATAGAGAATGATTCATCAGGCACTAATTTATAATACCTAGTTCTTCGTCAATCCGTGCTAAATTCTATTCGTTTTTTCGATGATAACATGAAGCAGATAGAACCAGTTGCATCGATACCGGAAAATGGTCAGTCTTATCAGGTTGCATATACGAAGGTGGTTTAATCGAATCCGCATTCCATTCGCTAGTGCTGGTGTTATGAATCAAATATTTTTTTTTAATGAATAGAGTCGAAGGGAAAATTATGCTAAAGTCAAACCTTCAACATCAAACCCTCAATTGAGAAAGAAAGTGTTTCTGTGTGTCTTTGAATGATTCTATGAATGTTGATTACATAAAATTAGTTATTATATTCGTGAATTTTTCATCTTGCACATCAATAAAGAAAGCCTTAATCCAAATAACTTTCCATCCTTCAAGAACATTCAAGCTCATGGAGGAAAATTGCTCAACTTGCTAACGAAAATAAATCGATCCACGAACGGGCCGTCGCACATGACACCCCACGGACGACGGGACCCGCACGGCAAACCGCAACCGGTACGCATCGAATCGATCGATGCAGCGGCTTACGAGTGAACTTTTCATTTTCGATCTTCCGGTTTTCCTCTCAAATGAAACACACTCACGAACACTGCATACACATTCACTTTCACATCCACGTTCTTCCTAAATCCTTTTCCAAAACCGAAAATTTACCATCCGCCTCCATCGTCGGTTCGTTGGTGTTCGTTGGTGTTCGTGCCGACGAAGTGTTTGCCTCTACTGACCCAGTTCTGGTGTCAGCGCAGAAGGCGACCTATCCCAACAAAGCCACCCGAGAGCGAGAGCTTAGTGGTTGTTGGGTGGCTAACAGCATCCATTTAGCAGTTGTAGCTACAGCAGCAGCAGCAGCAGCAGCAGCAGCAGCAGTCTGTCGTCGTATTCCGTGAGCGAAAGCGAGAGATGACGAGGAAATGGGAATTCAACTAGCTTCGGTTGTCGGAAGGGAGGCTTGGGTGGGATTTTCCAATCCTTACACGTACACATCGATACGGTCTCGATTTGTGTAGAGTTGGGTCCCCGTTCACCCCACCCCCTTCCTGTCGGATGCTGCTGATTCACCCACTTTTAATCGATAATCCTGTTAACGTGGAAAATTTCCATTGATGAGCGCTTTCAACCATTTGTGTGGGATTTTAAACTGAAATCCAATGTGGCGAAAACTTAATATGAATGTCGATAAAATGAATAATTTACTCTCGGGTTTTTGTTGGCCGTTTTCCCAGATATTCTCTAACGTAATGGTCAATTAAGCGCTAGCGAGTCCATCGAGCTGATCCAGTGCCAAATTCGGGTCTTGGTTAATTTATCACCGATCTCGACGCTAGTAAAAAAACCAACAAAACTACTTCGTCCGACTATTATTAGCGGTGTGTTTAAGTTCCGCGTAGTCAAAAATTTGTTTTTAGCTACCAAACATTGTCTCGCTGCAACCGTTCCGTTTGGGGACGAAAGCTTAGTCACGGAGCTGGGAACGGTTGGCAGGCAACCAAAAAAAAACAGGAAAGAAAACCAGCACCAGTTTGGTTAGTCTGTGATGATGATGGTGATGGTTTGCGCTCGGTAGATTAACGCTGGATCCCTGGTGGTAATTGAAAAGGAAGCGAATGATAGTGACAGGAGAAGAGACCGAAGGCGATAGAAGATTCGTAAATACTGCTGGACGGTTCGAAACTTATTCTATGGTGCTGGTCGTTTTCGATGCAGACAGTGGATATTTCTGTCATAGTAAATATAAATAAGTCGTCTACTTTATGATTTGAATGTAAACTTCTTTCAATCATCTGTTCGTGCGCAGAGCCAACAGGAGGATTTCTTAATTAATTATTCGATTGAGATTTCGTAATTTTGAGTAATTGCCTTGGAATACTTAGATAATTCGATTTATTTGATTGAAATTCATAATTTACACTTTTGACGTACTCGAACGCTGCAAAAGACATAAGCAGTCGTCGATATACGTATCAGTAGCAGCTTCATTGAAATACTCGATTTCATCATTTCAATTGTGTGTTAGCAAATTTTAAAATACTGTCAATTTCAATTGAAAATTTTAAATACAATCATTGGATAAAAATGCGTGATAAGAAACCTTTTCAACCGCTGTCTAAAATACAGATACTAGAAACTTGGCTACCACAAACTTGTTGTAAAACCAATCTCGATTAACAGTAAATTAGTTCCAGTAGGAAAAAGGCCGCTGGAGTTGAGAACTAATTACACCTCTGTCTCCAGCAGGCATAAAAACTCCCCATCTTTTGTACCAACAGATGGTTTACTTCCAAATCAAATGGAAATCGAAGACATTAGACTGGACTGCCTACAATCAGAGTGATGATAGCTTTGTTCCAAACGAACAAAAGACCTGTCAAACGTAACGTAAAGCTTACGAAACTGCCAACAATTCGGATTAAATGTTTTCAATTGTTGTCAACATTACGGATGATATGTCGTCACTCTGGTTATAGGCACTCTACATTAGAGAAGTTATCGAATAAACGGCACATACTACTAAATGGTTCATTATTTTTGTTTACTTTCTCTTTCGTTATAAAGAAGGGTTTATTTATTTATTTATTTATTTAACTAATATACATAATTAACAGACAAAATATGGTCCTAATGATTATTTCTAAGTATATGCCAAGAGTACCATGAAACTTTTGGCAACCCTTCTTTATAACTATTTGCAGAGAATAATAACTAAAACTTGCGCTGAATATGTTACCGGAAAATACAGGAATGTTTCGTGATAATTGAAGAAGAAAATAAACAAAGAGAAAAAATGTGCAAAATTTCTGTTATAGTGCCATGCAAGTTCAATGCGATTGCATCCATTGCCCATGGTTTTCCTATATGAGCTGAGATGAAGCATTGAAGCAGATGCCCAACGCACTATGGGTGTAATTCCCAGAAGATCAACTGAAAGCAAAGATTGGTTAAATGTAGTCAAATTCTGATGGATGTTCTGAAAACGTAAATATTTTCCATGAAAGCATACAATCCAACTGCATCATTCGGAAAATAATCGCCAATCAATATAAACGAGAGGAAAGGAAACATTTTTGTCTTTCACTTTAACACATGAGAATATCAATCAACGTCACTCGTTTCGCAACGACAAGATAAAATCAAAATAACGTCTGCAGGGAAATTCGGTCGAATTTCAATTCTCATCCTTTCCTCAATACTAGAGATGGGCAATTCATTCGCGAACGGTTCAAAAGAATTAGTTTTTTTTTGAAAGAATGAATGGCCAATAGTTATTTTTTTGAGAACGGTAGTTTTTCAGTTCAAAGTCGTAGACCATTTTTGCTCGCTCAATCTTTTTCGAGAACGGTAGTGAAAATTACGTAACCTCAGTTCTAATTGGGATCTCGGTTTGTCATTCTACAGGCTAACTAAGTATGAAAATAACGAACGAACGACTCTCGAGAACCAGTTCTTTCAATAGAACTCTGCATCACTGAACGGTTCTTTGAAATGAATTATTTTGCCCATCTCTACTCAATACATTGGAAATCTGTTAGCTTTGGCTATCAAGCCAGTCTAAAATATGATAAATCGAAGTTATTGAACTCAGAACTAATAAAAGTAATTTTCATTGACTCAAAATAGACGAAAATGACGAGAAATTAACGTCATTCTCAGCTTCGCTTTCAAACTATGAGAACAAAATCTATGTCCAATCAATTACACACACAATGACTTTTACCTGTTGGTGCTCGAATTTGTAGTAATTTTGGTTTCCAAAGAGGTTCTGGGATGTAATTACTTCCATTTGTCATATTTAAGTCACTCTTTATAGCCAAGCGTCGAAGATCGATGAAACATCGATGAAAGAATGGGAATTGAAACTCTGCTGATGCTCCTTGCAGACGTTAGTTTGGTTCCGTCTTATCATAGAGGAAAGAGTGACGTTGGCAATTATACTCTCTCATTTTTTAAACGAGAAATGAAAATGCCAAAACATATATAAATATAAATCTCTGTCTATCGTTTTCTGTCATTACCGATTCTCGAAGCTTCGGTTGAATACACACCGTTGCACAGTATACGATTTCACTGAAAACCGAGAATGACTGAAAAAGTCAACGAAAAAAAAAACACAGCTTTGGAACTACTGATCCGTTTTTGTGGTTGACTGCACATGGATATCGTACTCAAAAGTTGCAAGCGGAGCTGAAAGTGACATTTATCTATTTGGATAAAAACGACATTTGTTAGCTCTACGAAGGCGTTACGAGTAGAAATGGATCATGCACAACGTTCGTATATTTTTCGAGGTAAACAGTACATTTTACAGAAAAATCAAGAAAGTACAGCACATTAACTTTGAAAAATCAATGCATTTTTTCAGTACACTTTTTTAACTTAGTGAACAAAAACAAAATATTTTTTTAAATATTTTTGGTTATTTTCAAGGATGGCTTTTATCGCATCAAAGAACGTTCACTGGCAAATCTTTAACGATTGAATCCGTGCCATCAAAGAGAGACGGAAATCATCGCAACAACAAAAACCCGGCATGGCTCATTTAAGATAGAATCGACACCAGTTCGAGAGCGAATTTCTCTCGATGACATTTCTGAGAATCGAAGGTTAGCACGCTGCTGTGGGGATCCTCTATGAAGCAGCAAACGGTCGCTTATTCTCGTTTCGCGATCCGATTCTATACAGGCAGTTGATAATTGCGATAGAATCATTTTACTATTGCTGCTTATTCTAATTATGTGCATATAACCTTTGTATAAGTTGTGTCTATGAAAATGACTGTGAATGCTCCACACAAGGGTTTTGAAATATTGCAACCTAGTATGAGAATCATCAAGTTGAATCATCGATTCGATTTTCTGCGATAATTGTCAACTTGCGATTCTCTCTTGGGAAATTCCACACAGCAACGATCATTATCAGACTGTAATTTTTTTTTTTTGGGCGTGAAATACTCAGAGTATGAAGTGGAGTGAAGAAATGTAGCAAAATTCTCTCACGGTTCATGCATTGAGAGACTCGAGTTCTTGTAGCATCTTCTACCGGCTTGAAAATGTTGTATACAATATAGATAGCAATATAGCAGCTTCTGTCAAATTTTCGGCTATCACCAACACTGGTTATTTTTTAGTTCAATTAAAAAATTTCCGTTCTATTTTTAGTCCAATAGAAACTAAAAGAATGGTTGTGTACGAGACACGACCGATCTTGGACACATGAAATTTCTAATGTCGTTTTTGCGTTACTTGAGAAAACTGAAACTGATCCAGGGTAGTTTCATCAAACAAACACTTTTCACGAAACTAAGTTGAGTTAGCACTTAGCAAAGGAGGTGTGAGCAAAACCCGATGTATGAAACAAGTTAAAAACTGACCCGATTTTCAGTTCAACTCCGTTGATACTGGGTTCGAGAGAAGAATTATATACTGTATTTCAGCATTATGAATGCAATTAACATGGTACACACATACAATCTTTCATTAGTCGTGTAAGTGCCCATTTCCACTTTATATTTGCATTATAAAAGTTCTTAATGTTTTAAGGCATTTATATAGAGTCGCGCTGAATTTATATAAGGTGAACAGTGTTCAGCCGCATTTAAGGTCTGAGGACAGAGGGCCACGTGTTGAGTTTTAAATCGACCACGCTCAATTCCCTTTGCGCATCGTATTTCTCTTGCACTCTCTCGTGTATGAGCAAACTGTACCGGGTTGCCAGCATACATTTTATTATTTTGATGAGAAGTTTTATCACATTAATCTATCGTATGGGTTGGACATGACATGGATTCCAATGAACAATGAAAAAATATTCAACTTTCACAAAGAATGAATGTCTGTGTGTTTGGTAGCCTTGTCGAGCCAATTTTATTTCTCTCTCCTTTTTCAGAATGCTATCAGGAAATCAAAACGAAAAAAAAATGGTGGATGCATTGAAACTGACTTTGTTTCACAGAAAAATACAAGACTTTATTTTTATCGCGGTAACATATATGTTTTTATGTACTAATCGCATCTAAAATAAATTATCTAGACTTTGTCACGGTAGATTTATGATACAAGCCTTCAAAGCCGAGATATTCGATGAACAAGTAGAGGTATGCATTTCCGAGCGAAGCACCGTTGTCCTTTGGTGTAGTTGTCTCCTTGTCCAGTTTATCACATGGCTTACCGTAGTGAACAGCTTTTTGGCAATATTGACATGTGGCCATCTGATTGTCATAGGTAACAAGTGATTTGCACGGGATTCTTGTATCCTGACCGAATGTCACATAAGAAGGTATAGGCCTTTTCAAGCGCATGCGTAACAAACGTACGCCATTTAGAATACCGGGGAAAAAATTCTTCCACTTTTCTTTTTCGATAGAGAGAATCTCTCCGTATTGGGACATAGTTGCGCGAATATATGAATCGGTGACGCTTGAGGGAAGATCACACACACACGCACTTCTATAGCACTATCTTCCATATATACTGGAATGTTGTACTTAATGTTTTCGTGCTCCGCATAGTGCACATTGTTATTGTCTTTTGCGAATTGAATTGCATCCAACTCTTTATAAAACTGGATGTAAACAACATTATTTGTCTTATTGCATTGAAGTAAATGCACACGTTTAATGTCAAGATGCATTTGCTCCTTAAGCAAACCTTCAAGTTCTCGTATCGAAGGTCGAATTTTGCACTGCCTGAAGTCAACAACAATTGTATTCTTTCGTGTCGGCGGTAGCTTTTGTTCGTTTGGTTCACTCATTTCGAGGTCGTTCTATTGTTTACTACACAATACTGGACTTGGTTTCTTTCGTCCCGAACGTAAGCGGTTTTGTTTTATCGACTGACTTGGATGAGATGTGAAAGCGAACTGTAGCGCGTTTAGATTTGTATATTTTAATCGACACGCGGGCCCGTATAGTGAAAAGTAAGACATTTTTAATTCCAAAAAATACACAAATTTATCATCAATCGACATTACCACCATTTGTAACGGAATAATTTTTTTTCACAAAATTTCTATAGTTCTAGTTTTGCTTTCGAGAAACGGATACTTTTGGCAAAGATGTTTGTTTAGTGTGTTCTTTTTTTTTTTGAGGGGACATTTTTATTTTGTTTCAAATTAACGAATGTTAGTAAAACTTTTCTGACGCGCTCTGAACAATGAAGAACAATAAAAAGACCATGGTGAAAAATATAGAAAAGGCTAATCTGTTAGACATTTTCATTCGTCCTGTTGTCATGAACAACTCGCTGTTTGCCTGTATTTATAGTTGCTACATGTTGACACTGTGATGATATGACAAGCATTTGTTAGCGATCGCTAATATGAACACCGAAACGTACCAGAAAAATTGTGTATAGAAATAATTCTGTGGATGAATTATTTTGGAATAATTTGGCATTCTGCTACTATACATGTGACAACTTGAAGTGCATGTAACGTTACGGAAGAAGGATAGAGAAGCAAATGAGATGAAGAAATTTTTAAAAGACAGGAAGATCGGGCGTAAAATCATTGTTGGAACGGTTGGCCAAGATCTTATGAAAAAGTTCAAATAGAAGTTGTAAGAACTCAACTCAACCTAAGAAAAAGTTAATATGCGGCCTTCATAAATGTTGTATCCAATGTGTAGCAGATTAGACGTGAAACGTAATTGGATTGATTCTTGAAAAACATGTGATTAGCAATAAATTGATTCTTGTTCATATTCTAGACTGTCAATAAAAATGACCATACCTGGATATTTCGACTTAAGGAAAAAGCGCTTAAAAATCAAAATCTAATAAGATGATATGCGTCCTTGATCCGAAGTTTGTTGAATAATAGCTAATTAGAGAGTGGTCAACAACCGTCTACCATGCGTATTGTTTGAAACGGAAATTGTTCCATTGCCAACACTGTGAACATGAAAACAATAACAGTTGTCATTTTGAAAGAACAACTTTGCTAGAATTTCAGACTAAAAACGATCTGCATCCCATCTCAAAAAGCGCTATCAAAACAAACCGAAACTGAGCTGACATCACATTTTACTGACGGCGGTTGTTCGCCCAAAGGGCGACGGATGCACCCGGTAGACGATTCCGTGCATTCTCAGCCATCATCGTTGATGCCAAAAATTTTCACTGTCACTGTCAAGTCGGTAGCAAAACTATTTTCGAGCTCGTCTAGTGCGGATGCATGATTTCCTCGGAACTGCCATGAACTTCGGTAGGATTAGTTAATTTTCATTACCATCACCGTCGGAACGCAAAATTGTTGGTTCGATGAGAGGTTGGTAAAATTATGAAAAACGGTGAACGGTGGTTTTACAAAGCAGAAAAGATCTTCTTATCAAAGAAACAATCAAGTCACAGCTAGCAACAATTGTCACATTCCCTCGCTTTATCTCTCTCTCTCTCTCTCTCTCTTTCTCTCTCTGGATAGAGAGCAGAATGCAATCCATCGTCCAGTAGTTCGGTGTTTCGGTTCGGGGAGAGTAGAACTGGGACGAGTGGTCGGTTTTGCAATAACTTTAAATCAACAATAATCAAGCGCATCTCGTTCCGTCTGCCCACCCGCGAGCATTCATCCAGCCAACGTCGCCGCCGTCGTGCAAAAGTAAATAGCATCAGTAGCCACTAACCGGCTCAACCGAGTTCGACCGCCACCAGCCAGCGATCCTCATCGATAGGGAAATAGTTAGTAAGTGAGCGGGCGAGCGAGCGAATCGTAGTGTTGCGAGTGTGTGTATGTGTGTGTCGTTCGGTCGGTCATTCAGCCTATAATTAGGTGCAAGGTTAAAGTCACCGTTTACGCGGCAGTAGTTAGTGCATGCGGATTCACTCACTACCAGCTCGATAGCTAGCCACGAAAACAATCAACGGCAAAAAATAGTGTTTCGAGTGGCGTTCGTTTTCTGCCTTTTCATAGCCGACCGTCACAACCAACTGCAGTGCTCTCTTGACAGATTTCAGTAAACTGTCTTCGGAAAATTGCATTGAGTAGGCGTTGAAAAAGAACAATCTTTCTTTTATAGCAAGTGAGAAGATCATCTTTTTGGCGATTTTGCTGTTCCGTCACTCAACTGAATGTTGAATTGATGATGTTTGGAATGTAAAGTTGGTAAAATTTTTTTTGAGCACAATTTTTCTAATTTCTCCAACACTTAAGCAATACGCATCATTGCAAAGGGAGTTTAAATTCCCTTCTCGTGATTATTTATTTTATACTGTACTATAGAACAACGTTTCGGAGCATCATTGCCTTCATCTTCAGGGGCACTGGATAGTAAGAAATGTACATTTTAATAATAACAACGACAAATTCCATTCCGGTTTCCAATATAAATAAAATATTATCTTTAAATAAAATTTGGAAGAATATTTTCCCACGTTCAGTTTGGTTACGATGAGTATCTACCTGATTGAAACGTCGTCTAGCAAGCAAAATGCAGTCTATAACGTCAGTTCAATGTTCCAGTTCAAGATCTAGTGCTGAATTACTGTACAAAATATCTGCACCTTTTCAAGAAGCAAACATGAGTTTGTTGAATGAGTTAAGTGTTAGAAAATGAATATAAGAAATTGGAATCTGTGAACCGCTTGAGTGGTTACTTTCGTTTGCGTCGGAACTGGTAGATTCGGAATTCAAAGATCATTTCCAGTGTCTGCAAGACCCGCGCATGGATCGTATGAGTAATTGGGAAGAATGTTTGTCCGATAATTTTTATTTTGCTAGAGTTCGTATGTACGACTGTGCACTTCACTTGAGTCTTGAGAGAAGGGCATTTGTTAGCACAAGTAGTGTTGCTAATATTTGATAAGTAAATTGTATTGCTGTAAATACCGTCAGGAGTTCCCCTACACACTCAGAGCTTTAGTTTTGCTTACTTATACCTTCAAAGAAAAAACGCGACAAGAGATTCTCTGCTTAGGATTTATGCTTGAATTTCCTAAATCTTCTCAAATTTCAGATGTACCTTGACTTTAATATTTCACCAAAAGCAAAGTCTTGGCATTACATTCCTTTGGTGGAATTTGGCCTTTCTGTTTCAACAGAATTCGCAGCCGATTCTTAGTGTACAGAATCATTGCATGGCTAGTACTATGGATCCTACTGACACTAAGAATCCTTCCAGGTCGGGGCTCGAACATACGACAAGTGGCTTGTAAGACCAGCATCCTATGCATTGAACCGCCAACCCGGGAATTTCACCAATGAAGGTGATTTTAATGCTGACAGAATTAACAGCAAAACACTTTTTTTCATAATGTGGTACCAATTTTATCTCAAAAACCGGTTTGATTTTATAATAATAATTACAAATATAAATGGGTTCGTGCAATTTTTTTTCGTAGTTCGAGTATTTAATATCAAAATATGATGACAAATTCAATGTTAGAAGTATTTCCCATGTTTCTAACGGCTGTTCAATCGTGTCTATCGGTGTATTCTGGCCGTTTTTCTAGCAATCCTTGGCTCAAGTGCATTTATTCTCATCGATGGATCTTCCCCGTGATCCTTTCAGTCGACGTTTTGGATTATCGTAATGGACCCACTTTTGATTGCCAGTAACAATTCGATTCAAAAGAACCTTTTTAGTGCCATTGGAGCAGATATTCGCTATTGATCGAAATCCTTTGACTGCAGTTCATGTGGCACCCGATTGCCTACCTTTCGGAACATTCCCGTTGTTTTTAAAAGTTGGTAAATGGTTGACTGAGTAGCTCCAAGTAATAGTTAAAACAATAGTGTATATATTTTCTGGAAGACTATCTTGGTCAAAATCGGTTCAGCTATCTCCGAGAAACACGCCTCTTAATTTTGTACACACATACATGCACAATTAAAAATCGCATAACCTTGAAAATTCGGATAAAAATGATGCAAAACAAAAAAAATTGTTGTTGCTAGATGACTTAAAATGCATGAAACATTGAGATGGCATAAAACAATTGCATTTCTTTGAAAATTCGGATAAAAAAGTCGCATAGCAAAAAAAACGCATGTAAAGAGACTTGAGTGTTCTAAACTCAGTGCTTGAGAGGAAAAAAATAGAGCGAGATGCCTAGTGTTTGATAAACAGAGAAGATGTTTGGATGTATGGTAAGGATGTAGACCATGTTCAATGTACGCTTTATCATGCCTAGTCGTGTTTTAGAGCTGTGTTTATTACAAGGTAGCGCGTATGCACGGAATACATAAGAACGCCGGTTCGAGTCCTTTCTCTGAGCGTATCTTGTTTCAAAAAAAATATCTTTTCTGTAAATTTTTCATTCATTTGGCTTCTCCAATATATGTTTCCACTCAGTCATTGAAAAAACTAAGTTTATAGGGATTTGCGAAACTTCATATTTATAGTCAATAGTGAATCTACAGCTTCGGGGCAATTAATTTTTCTACAATAATTCATTTCATTCGATTTAAACTCTAGTAATTTTAAAACGACACAGCTTTACATGTTTTTGAATATAAATTCGGGTGAAATATGATACTCCTTTTATGTGCATTTTAAAAAATTGTAAAATTACCAGATTTTTTCGATCTGTGTAGGAATGGACAATTTTTTACCAGAAGAATTCTCTATTTTCTATTTCGTCTACAAGATAACAGTTTTTCTGATTTCTTACCGTATGATTATTCTTTATCATTCAGGTATCTATTTCAAAGCTTTAGGTAATATTAAAATAAGTTACTAAGTCGATATAACGTCATTATCAGTCAAATTAAGAAAAAAAATTAACGTTTTACAAATTCGTTTTTTTTTAAATTGTGAAACTTTGTCAAAGCACACACTTCGGAAAAACCCTGTTAATTTACGTCTTTTTAGATGCACATAAATGGAACATCGCAGTTCAAGCAAATTTACATGAAAGAACATTTAATATTGTGTCTAAAATTCCAAGGCGTGAAATTGATTGAAATAAAAAAAATGAATACTGATAGCGACCGCCGCGACTTGAACCGAGAAACATTGGATCGCAAAGTACGTCTGTTAATCGACTGAGCCGCAGAAGCACACATCTGATTGGCTGGTAAAAGGTGCATTTAAATGCATACAGTCTTACCCGCTAGCCGAAACCAGTAAAATTCAAGCTAGTCTAACATTAAGTCAATTCAACTGGAATTTTCCGTCATTATGAGGGAAGTCACCTATAAAATTCAATTTTTTTTGTGTGTACTACCTAGAGGAATATTAGACTGTTTATTACATTGTATAATCTTGTGAAACTTGTTTGGAGACATCTAAGCTATTAAAAATCGGTGAAAGTCTATACAGACTTTTGACCGTCTAATATCAAGTTTCGGTCCGCTGTGCGTCTGTCTGTTGAAATTATTTGCATATATCTATATATGCATATAGCTTGAAATTTTGCAAATATCTTTAAATCATTTAAGATGAAACTGGTTTATTTTTATGTTTCGAAGTCATTTAGCTTTTGGTCCAAAAAAAAAGTTCGATTCTATGTGCTGGATTGGGAATCGAACCTATGCACAGTGATGCCAAGGTGGCAGAAATCCAAAAAATAAATTTATTTTTTCCTGCACTGTATTAATTTTTTTGAATTCGACAATAAAAATCACAGATACAAGGGCTTTTGTAACTGAAGTCGGTGTCAGTAAAATTTAAATAAACGGCTTTATAATAAGTGAAATC
This sequence comes from Malaya genurostris, assembly GCF_030247185.1. Taxonomy (NCBI): domain Eukaryota; kingdom Metazoa; phylum Arthropoda; class Insecta; order Diptera; family Culicidae; genus Malaya; species Malaya genurostris. Next base: position 189,389,721 of record NC_080572.1, read on the forward strand.
AGAATATTTATAACATACATAACATAAAACACCTATAAAAATGTCGTTATATGAATCTATTTATTATATATCAGGCGTTGGAATAAATTATTAAAGTTTCATGATTTTTAGTGAGAGTATCATTGCAGTACCGTATTTCAAAGCATAGTCCATCGTTTTTCAAAGTATAGTCCATCGTTATATACCACCACTAAGACTCGGATACCACGTTTGAAAAATTCCTTTTCCTCAGATTCGACAAACGAATCGATCCAATTTTGGGTGGTGTCGTAGTTTTTGACACTGACCTGACAAGTTATGCGCCATGGATTGGAGCAAATGGCAACCGTATGGAACAATGTCTGATAAAAAATGGCGGCTGGGGCAGAACTTTTCATTGCAGCGATTATAAAAAAAAGCTTTTACAACTTTCGAAGCATGCAGTCTTGCATTGTCAGAAGAAAAAATACTATGCCAGGAAGATTTTCGTATTGCGCCCGCTTTTCATGCAATGCTCTGTCCAAATGCATTTGAGTAGCTCATAATAAATAGCGCCCAGTTGATCCTACCACATGCACTTTTTCTGTTCTCCGGAACTTTCTTGTGGTTCATGTAAAAATTCCCAAATTCGAACCACTAAAACCACTTTATGCATGTTTGCTCAGCGTCATTTTTTTCTTCATTTTTCATTTTACATAATTTAATAAGATAGTGTAACATAATAAAAATCTACTATTATTAGTAAAGCGTTAGTATTTAACCAAATTTTATTTTGTACTTGTGTTTGTGTTCTTTCATAAAGTCGAAAAACTTAAAAAATGCAAAATGCAGAGCATTTTCCAAAAATTTGCATTTTTGTTAAAAACAAAAAAAAAACACTTTTTCGATTTTTACTCTCCCATCTTCAATCATAGTGCAATAAACTACATCAGTTGTATGTTATAACATATCAGAAAATAAAAATATTAAGATAAGCCCTTCTGAAGAAAATTGATATTTTCAAGATATAAGGAAAAGGCAATTTTCCACACAGGTTTAATCATTATTTGAAACTTTAGTTAAAGCTCCTAATCAATCACGAAATAAATAAAAACACACAAGTTAACTTATTAAAAAAAGTCGTCATTTTCCAGTCCATAGCGAACGGTGCATCATGTCACTTTTAGGTGCATCGAATATTTTTTCATACGTTATCAAGATATTCAAAGACCTCAAATTATTAATAAAAAATCATCCAGCTGACGTTTATCGATGTATTTATGGTTTTTTCCAACTTTTTTATGGAGAGGCATCATTGTTCTATGGTGGGCTGTGTTTCTTCATTTTGAAAATTCACTCAAGTTGAAATTTTTATTGAAATAAAGATAGCACATATGTTACAAATAAAATTATTACAAGGGATAATATGGAGAAGCTTTTCTGATATTTTTTTCGGTTAATTTTGCATTGAATATTTTTCTCAGTGCATGATTTGTTTAGTATTCCAAATAATTTTTCGACTTTAAGCACTGACAAACCGAAGGCGAAACCCATAGAAAACATTTACGACAACTGTTTCTTTGAAGGCATTTATGTACAAGTTACATCGTTTTGGAAAAACTTAATGCAAAAATTGTATCCACCTTTTTAAAAAAACAGTCGGAAGTGGATTCGGTCACTCTATCCGTGCAAAATTAATGGTAACTGTGTTTGTACAAATTTCATCCAAGTCGGAGTAAATCATTTTTGATTTTACCCCTTTTTCAGTTGTTCATTTCTAGAATTGTTCACCTAAAAAAAATTTACATTTGAAATAAATATTTTAAAGTTGTATACCATCAACAAATATGTTTCAATGATGTCCATTCGCTGCAAGTTGTATAACAATTCACAAATACTGCAAAATATCGAAACTGCAAAAATACTGTTCCTCAAGGAAAAATCATGGTAAAAGCAGTTCAGTGATTTGAGGCACAAAGCACTAAGAAAGAATCCAACCCACCATTTGCGCAGTTTCTAAAACTATCGAAAGGCCAACTGAAAAACTACCATTGATGTGACCATATATCCCCGTCCTACCGCTCCTGGACAACCGTGTCACCAAAAGTTACATCACAATGAGGGTGGCTTCTTGATGCACACACAGCGTTCGATGCGACGCGATGCACCCGAATCAATACACAACACATACAGACACAAACGGGCACACGGTTTGTCGCCACAAAATAGTCGAAGGCTACTAAGATTTGCCACCGGCTAGTTGAACTTATTTCAACACGACAATTCCGCAATTTAACTGACTACCTACGCCATCAGATTAGAAACGCTAGTGTTTTTGGATGACTGTGAGTATGGGTGTGTATGTGTTTGTGTGTGCGCGCCAATCCAATGGAGACGCTAGGTCAATTGTAGTGCTCCAGTCCGTCCGTCGTTGCGGTTACTTATTGCGACTCGATTTTTTCCCATCCCACTTCGGTGCAGCAGTCAGTTTCGGTTGCAGATTGCATATCGTTCTTGTTCGTTTACACTCACTAACACTGCTCACTACTCTTCCCGGTTTGCTCACCCGTCGCTTACACAGTGGATATGCGCGTGAAAATAGTTTTCCACTGTCAGCCAAGCCAAGTGCAGTAGAAACGTGCCCGCGTGTGTGTGTCGGTGTCGGTGTGCGTGGGTGCACTTCGACGGGTGGGTGGGAAGACGACGATATTACCGACTGCTCCAGTAACCTTGAAAATGCGATGCAGTGCGCGAAGTCCGGTCGGTTGGAGTTTTTAGAAAAAAAAAACTATATCTATATCGAAAGCAGCTACAAACTATTTCTCTATGTTGGAACTTACTTTTCAAATTTGTTTTTTTTTTCGACACTTGAGGAACAAAAGAAAAGAGGATGCTAGACGACACTACTCTCACTCTCGATCGTATCCGGTTCTGTTTGGATTCCCGGGGGAAATTTGTTCCTCTGATTTCACCGCACTCGTATGAACTTTCACTGCAATTAATTACAACCGGCCTAAAAATAGTTTGAATTCGAAAGTGTCCCGCTGAGTGCACCGTTTTGATTTTCAACCCCTATCTATTATTAAACCTATAAATGGTTCATTGAGAATTTTCTGTTCACTGCTTAGCGCAATGCGCTACGGCGGTCGGCGACGGAGGAGGATCTTCTTTGTGCGGACAGCTCCATTCGGTGTGGGAGGGTGTGTTCTCTCGGTTGGTGTTTTTTCCCTCAGAAACAGGCTCAGGCGCAATCACGAATCACGGGTTCATTCTTTCACGGTCGCGGTCTCCCTCAGAACTGAACAGGAACTCGCTCTCGATGCGCTACTCGAGGCCCTTGCGGGTTCAATTCAGAGCAAAATAGGAAAATATTACACAATTTTTCACGACCACCACTAGAGATCGCACGGTAGTACTAACTATTCCTGTACTATTATTCAGACGGTGGACGGACGCCACCGCGTTCGGATGTGGTAGTTTTTTTTCCGACGCGATGACCGCCGCAATGGCGTGGCCGGCGGGAACTTCGGCTTTTGAGTCGTTGTCTGCGCGTGCCATCTGTCTACTTCCTACTTTGGCTAGCATCCCCACAAAACCCACCCGCACTGAACGCAACGGCATCGATAAGAAGAACAGAGATACAGCGCGAGGAAGAATGTAAAGAATACTGTGAGAGAGGGAGGGAGAGAAACAGAACGAGGAGGCGACAAGTCGCTTCCTCTTCCCTCACTCCACACTGCACAGTGGATTGTGTGTGACATACTGAGCACTGCCGTAAACTGCATATGCAACCAGTTTATGTGTTTTGTCTTTTCCACCCTACCCCCTTTTTCGAACATCCCCAACTGAGAAACGGTGCGCTAAGTTTTCCCAATGTCAGCAGCTGAACAGGACAGGAGGGCACTGTGGTTCTGAGGGTGGTTGTCGGTGTGCACTAGTCAGCCGGATGCAATTTCACTTTTGTTCACTCGAAAGTGTAGACGACTGACAACGACTAGCAACCAGTGCCTAGTGCAAGTTAGCTAACTACTAAAAGTGGGAATTCACTATTCCAGAAGTCTAGTTAGCAGGAGAGCCGTCGCAGTTTTGCCCAGCCTGGCTGGATTTGACTGTGAGTATACAGCGGCTGGTTGCGAACTATTGATAAGACGAACCTAATCACGGCTAGATTGAATGTATGAACTACGAGAAGGGATTGGCTGTGTCAGTGAGTAGGATTTCAAAAGAAAGGGATGTTGAAATTGCTGCATGTTTTTTTTTTTGTATGTGAAATTGAAGTGCTTCTTTGTGCCCCGAAGTGTTTATATAACATTTGTCGATCTATCAGCGTACAGTCATTTTGCAACACGACAATTGCAAACAAATTGAATCTCGTTGTTAGACTGCTCGGAATCATGACCCACAATGGTAGAACAAAGGAAATTGATTATGTATTCATGGTTCAATGGTATTTTTGAAGCCCATTTGAGTATCCGGTTTGGATATTGAATCTAAGATAGGCACAATGTAAGGATTATATGGATGATTCCGAGTGCTTCATTTGTTTCTACGGCATCATGTATGTAACAATCAGTGCAGTAAAACTTCATTCGATTCAATTGAAAACGAATGTGAAACACCCTGACGATATCTCTACTGCAGAAAACTTCACACTCTGACTCACACAACGTTCGCTGACATACCGAACGGGCAGCATTCAGTTCTTTGGTCGATTTTCTTCAAATCAAAGCTCAGTTTAACCGCCGTCAGTTGATCTCTTGAAGTAACAAAAAATCTCTTTCAATAGTGTGAGAGCTTTCTTCAAATGAGGTTCATATGAATATTCTAATTGGTTGAAGATAACAGATGAAAGACAAACCAGATAGCTGATTCATTCGAACTTGCTCACCACCAACAGCGAAGACAATGAAGCAGTTAGACTGCTTGGCACTTGAAACTGAGCAAGCAAAACTTCAAAAGACTAGGTACGATTATTCATCTGACGATGAATTCTAGGAGCTTCACTTGAAAATGACAGCAAATGTCAAATGAATTTGTATCGATATGCTGACGGTGAGTGGCTATAAATTTCATTTTCATCTGATATGATTAGATTGAAAATTGAATTTTACTGCACTGGTAACAAAACTCGAAAAATTGAAATTATCATCCTTTACTTTCGGAACCGAAAGTCGTACCATAATAGAACTCAATAGCTTTCTATGGGACTGTGAAGTCTTTCATTTTGATCTAAGTTTGGTAAGATCGGTTCAGCTATCTCTTTCGAGTGTATATTTTTGCACATACACACACATAGATATGCTGCCCTCTCGACGAACTGGTTCGAATGGTGTGTGACATTCGATCATCCGAGCCTCGTTTCAAAAGTCGGTTTTCAAAGTGATTGCATATTCTTTCTATATGAGAAAGGCAAAATTGTAGAAAACCAATAGGAAAACTCTAAACGAAACGTACACCGATAAAGAACGTTGAGTGGTTTTTCAAGAATAAGAATATAAGTTGTGTTGCTATTGTTTTGTTTGTAATACTTTTATTTCAAACATTTGATATTAATTTAATTGGTGTCTTTTTAAAAAGAAAGAAGTTACTGCTAGAACAATTTTAATACATTTGCAGAATTTCGAGTTTCTCATGAAAAATTGTAATTTTAACCCTAGAATATGATTTCACGGCGTTACTTGCGTTACTTTTTAATAAGTCATAGGCGTTACGAAGCGTTACATGCGTTGTCTTTTTGAGAGTTATAGGCGTTACGGAGCGTTACATGCGTTACCTTTTTGTAAATTATAGACGTTACGAAGTGTTATATTCGTTACTTTTTTGTAACGTCTATAACGAAACGTTATATGCCTTACATTTTTGGTAAGTTTTAGATGTTACGAAGCCGTACATGCGTTACTTTTCTGTAAGTCATAGGCGTTACGAAGCGTTACATGCTGTAATTTTTAGCGTTACATTTTTGTAAGTAATAAACATTATGAAGTGTTACATGCGTTACTTTTTTTGTAAGTTATAGACGTTATGAAGCATTATAAGCGTTACTTTTTTGTAAGATTTAGGTGTTACATGCGTTACTTTTTTGTAAGTTATAGGTGCTACGAAGCGTTACACGCATTACTTTTTTATAAGTTAAATTTGCATTACCATCTTTCCTCTAGGCGTAGCCGTTCACGAGATATTTGGCAATTTGATTTGAAGAACTCAGGTTTTTGTAGAATTGATCGTTTTGCCTGAAATAGTTGGAACTATCTATTGTACAAAAATGATGTGAAGGTTAGGTTCTACAAACCCACAAAATTTGAATTTTACAGATGACTTAATCCCTCAAACGATGAAATCCATAGAGACCTAATTTGTCAAATAACGGAAAATTTCATTTATTATGTTTACGTTTCGTCTTTGAATCATCAGTGCAGAGCAGTTCAAATTGAACTGCTTAGTGCTAAACTCGGCAGTTTAATTTGAACCGCTAAGCAGACGTAAAGTTTCTGCTACTTACAGAACACTTTTTGTTTTGCAACGGAGTGCAATGTCTTTTCTGACGTGCCGAACGAAAACGTGTTTTCGACTATTTTTGGCCGATGCAGGTTTGGTCATTTAGGGGTTAGCCAAATTTTGTGCTAGGGCACATAACCACTGCACTGATGAGTCAAAGACGAAACGTAAACGTAATAAAAACAGTTATGTGCCCTAGCACAAAATTTGGAAAATTTCATTTGTAATGACATAATGTTAGATTAACATGAATTTTACTGGTTTCGACTGTAACTTGCATTCTTCTAGCTGGTGTATGTATTTAAATGCACGTTTTACCAGCCAAGCAGATGCGTGCTTCTATGGTTCAACCGATTAAAAGACGTCCTTTGTAATCCAATGATTCTCGGTTCAAGTTGCGGTGATCGCTATCAGTATTCATTTTTTTTTATTTCGAATAATTTCATGTTATGGAGTTTTAGACACAATATTAAATGTTCTTCCAAGTAAATTTGCGTGAACGGCGACGTTCCATTTATGTGCATCTAAAAAAATGTATGGAATCAAGTGGAAACTTTCAAAAATATACACTGACCATCTACATTTTTTGCGAACAATCACAACAAGAATATGTTCGTATCGGATTTGATGAGTAGACAACGGAAAATTATGTTTTAGATTGTTCAACAATTCATGATTGTGACTTCCAGCTCAACAATATCCTTTGAAACCCTTACAAGCAAAAATGTTGGTAGCTTATCTATTACTATTATCAGTTCAGAGTCGTATATTAGAGTGCTAATAAGGTGTTTGTACTATCATTTAGGTATCAGAAGCTAGATTAATATGGTTCAAAACCAGAGGCTGTTCATTTGATTGCTAAAAATATTTATTGAGGTTCAAGCTCAAGTGATGGTAAGATTGAAACATGCTATTATTATGTACACACTTAAAAGTTCTCGTATCGAAGATCGAATTTTGCACTGCTTGATGTCAACAACAATTGTATTATTTCGTGCCGGCGGTAGCTTTTGTTCGCTTGGTTCACTCATTTCGAGGTCGTTCTATTGTTCACTAAACAATACTGTAAGTGGTTTCTTCTGTCCCGAACGTAAGCGGTTTTGTTTTATCGACTGACTTGGATGAGATGTGAAAGCGAACTGGATGAAAAGATTTTGAAGAACATTTAGTGGTTTTGTTGGTTTGTGCAGAAAGCACATATTTTGTTTCTATCTCTTTGCGTTTCGCCTTCAGCTCGTCAGTTTTTAAAGCAGTTCAAGGTGAATTTTCATCTCGCGCCTAGCAGTTAAATTTAAACCGCTAAGCAGACGCAATGTTTACTCTATCTATGCACTGACCAAACGCGAAGAAACAGATTGTGACGGTTTTCATACGAAGAAAATCAACACTTCCGGATCGATCCCTCAGAACTATTTTATATTTTTCTCCAATAAAAAATGCTAGACGACATTGGAATAATCAATGAAGAATTTCTATTTTGTTGTACTTTTGGTCTCGTTGGCCCCACCTTATGGGTTGTAAACGATTGATGACGCAACTATTTAAATAGAGTCCTTTTTATTAGCTTGTGTCAGTAGTTAATGTAGTTCGTACTTTACGGAGACGGACAACAGACAACAGTAAAATAAAGAACAGTTGGAAAATTCGCTTTTGCGCAGTTCACAACGTGTAAGTTATTTTTGCCATGAGTATTCAGTACCAGTATCAATATCGCATCCTCCAGCTCCAACGCCTATTTAAAATGTTCTTTTCAGAACTACTATTATCAAGAATGCCGGGCTTGAATAATATAAAAACATATTATGGACATTAACATTCATTACATTTTGTATTTTTTATGTTCTAGCGAAAAAATTAACCAATTAACCAATTAGAGTGATTGTCGATATTCGGAAGTGTGATTGGAAATATATCAGTTTAGTTTATATTCACGTCATCCAGTTGTGGCTTTGAAATAACCCACTCACCTTTTGTTATATTTAGCTCTAACATATCAAAATCTCATGATGGACTTTTCTAAACTAAGCAGTACGAAAGCTCTTGGTTCGGAAATCTTGAAACCCATTTCTTGCAGCCTACCTGGTTTCGATTCTCAAGGAAGTTTTTCTGTCCCGGGAGATGAATCTATTATCCTATTGAAAAAACTGTAATAAATAATAGTGTAGATTTTGTTAACCGAAACCAAAGCCATTCGAAGCTTCCATAAAATTCTGTGATACGTTTCGTACTGATAACATCAACTATTCCCCATCTCACACCCGACGGTCACATGATGTCGTGAACAAGGCCGTGCCACCTCTGCGGCCGCCGCCACCACCCCCGCACTCCCGTCGTTGTCGTATTACATGATAATTAGTATTTATTCCGATCGTTCCGGTCTCCTGTCTCCCAGCCAGTCCAGCTTTCCCCGCGTTGCCCATCAGAACAGACCCAATTAGGACCATTTTCTGCATTCATAAACAAGCTGCAAAACGAGGTGCAACGAGGTTGCATCTTCTGTGTGCCCGAGAAGAGGGGAGTGGTTAGTGTTATGTAAATAAACAACTCAAACGGATCCAGCGACGAGTGTCGATAGAAGCGGCACGTGTGCGGTACTAGATCACAGTCGATCATCACGCAGAGCTGACCACCCGTGCCTCACGTGCCGTCGTGGCCGGAGCGGCCTTGACTTGACCGTTATCCAGCCGAAAAAAAGGGAGTAAAATCTAACGTGATCAATGCAAAAACCTCAAAACCTTCAGAATTCCCTGGCACGCGCGCGTGATTGACGCAAACTTTGCATCCAACAACGTTTCGAGACGATCGTTCCTATCTCTAGCTCCCCATCTAACTGCTGCCCTTTGCACCACTTCCTCATTAGGGAGTCAAGTACGCGCGCAACAAATGATTGTTTGTCACTTAGAAGAGCGGAACCTGGCGGTGGCAGTGCTGCTGGTGGCGAGTAGAACGCAAAGTCTGTTTGTTTATTGTTGCAACTATCTCGTCACGTCGGGCCGGGCGTAAGGGTGAATCGGGTAAGAAGCAGAAGAGGAAGAGGACCCAGCGGGAGACTGCACAGTTTCGCGTGTGCATCGTCCGGGTTTCCAGCGATTAAGCAGACCGGTAGCGACTAACGACGGGCACCCTATTCTGTGTGCACCGTGACGAGAAGTGTTCGGTTGATTTGAAGATAAGAAACGAAACATGGGATGGGTTGGGGCAGCGAGTGAGATTGCAAAACCGTTTTCTGCTGGATGCACACTACAGGGCGACATCGTTATCGTCAATGGCCGACCGAGCAGGGGCCGGGTGGGGCGGAGCCTTATTTGAGATGCGGTTTCTAAAGTCGCTATTTGATTTCGTCGGTTTCGCTATCAGTTCAGGAATGCATGATTGTCGACTTAGAACGGTCGGGCTGAGAACACATTTGAACTACAATTAAAATGAATTGGCTATTTGGGTATTTAACTATGTGGCGTGGATGGTTGTAGATGGATTAGATCTATAGTTTGCATGTTTTACAGATATATTAGTAGGAGTTCTAAGGTTTTCTGAAGTAAACTTGTTTGAACACCAAGGTAAATTGGAATCATTAAGACAGTTTTAATGATCGTAAAAACATTGAACAAGACGTTTCAAATAGAATATTCAAGCGCTTCGAATAAATTATTAAATGTGAAATATTGTATGAATATGTTTTAAAACAGCAGCTAAACAATCTCAATGCTATTCGAACGCTTATAAACTGAATACCTATTACGATTTTCTCGATGGTAATTTGATTCAGCGATGCCTTTTTATTATATTGGTTATTGAAAAACGATAGGGATTGTTTTTTTCGCTACAAAGAATGAGCATATTGTCAAATTTAAATCGGAAATTTCCGTTAAATCGAGTCCTAAAATTCGAAACAAAGCTGTGTGTTTGCATTCTAGCAGTAAATATAACTTTCTGCCAAAATCGTGCTTTGCTTCGATACCAATAACTTGCATGACACTAGAAAATGGGCAATCGCGATCTTCAGATGTTTGTGCCAGATAATTTAATGAGAACATCAATTATTTTCTTAAAAATTTAAATAAAGTTAATATACCATTGTTGTTATACCTCGGTCGTCATAAATAGTTGAGAATTCTTAGTTTGATTTAGGATTAGTTCACGGAACGACCGAAATTAGCTCTGCGCCTAATTCGTATTACTGTTTTAGAATCAGTTGATTTTAACAACAAAATTTCCAAAATAACTATAAAATTAGTTAAAATTGAGAATTTACTTTGCTGGAAAAAACTCTTATTTTTAGAGAATGTGTTTAGTTGGCGAATATTCTGGACACAAATCAGCAATATTTCAATCCAACACGAAATTCTCCTTGATAACTAATTTTGGTATTAAAATCAGAAAATTTGTTTCTATTTATCTATCACCGTCATTACTGAAGGACAGCACAAAGAAAACAAAACTAAATGGGTATTATTAACAAGTTTATTAGCCAAAAACTCACGAGAAGTGTCAAAGCAAAACAATCCATTAAAAAGCTAAAAAGGACACTCTTATTGAAACTGCTTGAAAATTGTTTTGATGTTTTTCGCATGTGTTCGATATATCTTTATTTAAATTTCTAAACCGATATGTAAAAATGTCGTAAACTGTTAGTGGAAATCGTATTTATTCAGAATTTGTGCGCACTTGAAGCTATTGTGCGTAATAATGTTTTTACGCGGAACAGTGAAGTGAGTCTCGAATGTTGCATTCTAATTGTATATGCATTCGGTTTGTTTTCCGAGTGCTTAAAGTTTTCAGTGAGAGAGTCGATTTCGCGAAGTCGAATGAAGAAAACAGCGATTTAGAAGAAAAATTTTCAAAAAGAAGTTTACGTTTCGTTTATTTCTTTTTCTCCAATACAACATCGTATTTATACCTACCAATATAGAAAAGACCACCGCGACTGAAGTTTTTTTTCGGTAGTAGTGTGCCATCTAGTGGCTAGTAGTCATTACGGTGTTAACGTTTTTTCGGTGACAGGGCGCCATATAGCTGCAGATTGCAGAAGCCAATTCAACCTTTCATATTGGTTGAAAATAACATTTTATTTCTTCAATTCAACTAAAAAATTAGTTGAATGGAAATGAAATGTGCCTTAGCTAAGAAATGACAGCACGTTTAATTTGTGACTTCAACTAAAAAAAATAGTCATTTCAACAAATATTTTATTATTATTAAGGCAATGAGAATAAAAAATCTAAATTAGCAAAAGTAAGATTTTTTTAGTTGTCTCAAAAAATAACTAACTAAAATCATCAAATCAACTAAATTTTTCGCGAAAATGCTGATTTCGGTCGTTCCGTGCATATGTTCACGCTGAATAAAATAGTCAAAAACCTGTTTTAATACAACATAGTGGTGTAATGATCCTTTTTTCACATCAATCATATCCTCATATATAATACTGTGGTATTCTATTAAAAATATTTCTCTCCTATTCTTAAAATAAACCAAAGAGATTGTTTGTGCATTAACTAGTATAACCTACAGAATGAAACAGTTCTCTGACATCGATGAGAAAACGAAGGGAGTTCCACTATTGTAGGTATTTCGGGCACTAGAACCCGAGAACGTATAATCGAAGTTGGTTCGTATGGCCATCAACTAACATGATTTTAATTGCAACCAAAAAATATGCTCAATTTTCGGTAGGAGCATAAGATCTTTCATTTGAACCTAAGATTAGGAATACCGGACTAAGTATAAAAGTAAGTGAAATCCTTTTTTGAGTGTATGACTATTATCTGCGTCGTTATTCAAAAACCGGGAATACTTTCGAGACCAATTTAGACAACTTTTTACTTTTTTCGACTCTTCAAGTGACGGTACACAATTTTTAACACACTTTGTCCTATCATTCCGGAACCGAAAGTCGGATCCGGATGAAATTCAAGAATTCCGTGTAGAACCATGAGACCTTTCATTTGAATCTAAGTTGGTCTACATCGATTAAGTCATTTTCGAGAAACACACACACAAAGATAGATTGCTCAGCTCGACGAACTGAGTGGAATGGCATATGACACTTGGCCAATTTTTACTAGTCGATTTTCAAGTGATTGTATAACCTTTCTATATGAGAAAGGTAAAACAGTTCAGCGTTTCAATAAAATGATTATTTGTTGCTAGCTTCGTGACTCGTATTTTCAATATACGTCAAACTGGCTACTCGTGAGATTGCTAGCATTTTTACGATTACAATTTATTTTCTTCCTCCATTCTAAGAGTATGGACCATCCTGTGAATTATTTGAACTTTTAGTTAAAATTTGACAGTCGGGCAGTTATTTTTTATCGACTAGCTAAATTTATCTAAAACTGTGGCCCATTTCAAAGTTTGACGGATGGAAAGTTATTTGGGTTGCTAGTTTGCTCTGAAAATAAAGTAATAGCAAGTGGTGTAATAATTGCAATTCAGCGAAAGTAAGAATAACTTCGAGAAAAACTTACTTCATTTAAAAAATATTTAAACTTTTTCTTTGGGTACTTTCTTTGAGTGAAAGTATAAAAAGAAATTACACAGAAGCAATTTTTACAAAAGGTCTGAAATTAGAATGTTTTAGCAAGATATTTTTCAGTGTTTCCGGTCAAGTCGATTAAAAAATCATTTAATGTGCTGAGAATATCGTTTGAGTGTTTGAATTTGAGTGAATATGACAAATATTAGACACAAATCCAACTGCAATGACAGAAAATGACGTGGCCGTATTTAGATACAGAATGAATAATTCGATTCAAAATTTAATAGTCAGTCGATGTTGAACAATCGTTTGCACCACACGCGAATAATTCCATAGGGTTCGGAAAAAAATCCGCAGAGAAAATTCGCTAGAAAGTATTTTCAAACTCAGTTTACAAGTTTTGCTATGGTAGCATTATTTTTTCCACTCGCCGCCTCGTGCGCTGTCGTCGCCGGCCACTAAACCACGCCCTCGTGCACGGTCCCTATAGAAAAGACATCCGCGACTGAAATTTTTTTCGGTAGTAGTGTGCCATCTAGTGGCTAGTAGTCATTAAGGTGTTAACGTTTTTTCGGTGACAGAGCGCCATATAGCTGCAAATTTCAGAAACCAATTCAACAATTTATGTTGGTTGAAAACAACGTTTTATTTCTATAATTCAACTGAAAAATTAGTTTAATGGAAATGAAGTGTGCCTTAGCTAAGAAATGACAGCACGTTTAATTGGTGAAATCATCTAAAAATATAGCCATTTAAAAAAATATTTTATTATAATTAAGGGAATGAGAATTAAAAAGTCTAAATTAGCAAAAGTAAGATTTTTTTAGTTGTCTCAAAAAATAACTAACTAAAATCAGAAAATCAACTATTTTTTTCGCCAAAATGCTGACTTCGATCTTTCCGTGTTCATAACCGGCTAGAAGTGATTTGCAAACCAATAACAAATTTAATTATTATACCAAACATCTCAATGGTAGAAATTAACATTATTTAGTTTAAAATAGGAGTTGAAATATAAAATACTATATTATTATTTAGTTCAAAATAAGAGGTAAAATATCAAAATTCATAACAAATTCTGCATGAGAAAAGAGCTATAAAGTATTAAATTCTTTTATTGTAACATCAAAGTAACAAAGTATGTAAAGGAAACGAGTTTTTCGGTTATTTGGTATTCTAGCATTCAGAATAGAATGATATCATAAGCAGTTTATTCAATAGTATTTTTTTTAAATTGAACCTAATCGATAACGAAATAAGATATAATAATCAATTTCGATGCTAAAGAGATATTGTACAATTTCTTGATTCCTTCGATGAAATTCAAAAAAGAAAAAATTGGTTTGAGAACTCAAAAACTCGCACTAGTTTTATATATTCATGATGTGTTGCAGTTGTGCCACTTGGAACCGTTACGAAGCATTCCAAGATTCACACTTTGAATCATCGGAATCTAATCATAGTTGTGTATAATTCGTAGAAAAAAACATCACATTAACTATTCAAGTGATAGTGCAAAGTCAGCTTCCAATGCTGCATAGTTTTCGAAAGAAGCTCGAAAAGAATCGTACGGTAAGAGCAAATTCAGCAGTTAAAAGTTCTATATGGAAGATCTATAATAGAACAGAAACTGGAACAAACGTGCCGCCAGCAAGCCGTTCTAGTTTTATTTATTCGACCAGTTCTTCTATCAAATTTAAAACTGGTCTACAATGCCGTTCTATTTTTTGTATATTTGAAACACGAGTGAAACACTGCTGGGGCTGCCAGTTTTTCTTGTTATAAAACCCAGATTTAAATTTTGTAACTGACATAAATTATGCATCTAGAACTAGAACACTCCTGAACATGCCCTAACTGAACGAATACAAACATATTCCGTCTCCCTCGTATCACGAAAGCATATGAAAAATATTAAGGAGAGCTTCTCCTGTAAACGAGGTTTTTTTCTTCCAAGATTTTGATAGTGGATCAAAAAAAACTGTGGAATCCCTAATATTCTATTTTTATGTAGTTGTTATTCTTTATTAGAGACTGCTACGCTCCCCGGTGAACGAGTAAAATGGTTAAATTGGGGGTAAAATAAATGAAATTTAAAAATAGAAACTGCTACAGTGTAAATGTTATGTAGCAATATCCAGTTCTTCTTGAGATATAGAGATTATCTCACTTTTTCAAGTAAATTCGACAAAAAAATAAATGAAAATTTGGCAAGTTTGGTAGTTTTCTTTATAAAACCTTTTTTTTAATCCACCTAATGGTGTAATGATGCCTTTCTCATGTTACTTATATTCTCAGAAACATCACTGGAAGATTCTGTCAAGTTTTTTTTAAGCTTGAATAAAACCAAAAACTTTCTTTGTGGATAAACTACCACAACTTTTTCAGTTGGTAAACAGTTATGTCAAGTTAAAATAGTTTTAAATGTGGCAACCCTGCACGATATACAAATTGACCAAAGCACGCTGTGTGCTAGGCGGTGGTGTCTTTTTCTTCCGTACCAGTACGTACCGATGCGTACCGGTTTTGCATCATTTTGTATGACACTTTGAACATTTTGACACTCACCGCTCTATTATTTCGGAACCGGAAGTCGGATCTGCATGAAATTGCACAGTATCTTTCAAGACATTGAAAGCTTTAATTTGAATGATGATTTGTGAAAATCGGTTTAACCGTTACTGAAAAGTTGAAGTGTGTTCCGTTTTTTTAAGCTTGTCTTCACTATTACCGGTGCTTTCGAAAACGGAAACAGGTGACTTATAGTCCCAAAGTAGATTTATATATCGATCAACTAACAAGGATGAAATTACCAGTAAGATTCATAAAAATTCGCACTTCGTTTAGCCATCACTTGTGAAAAAATACTCATGAAAATGAAAATTTTTTACTTATCGCGCTGTAATACCGGAACCGGAAATCGGGTCTGGATAAACTTTTCGAGGATTTTTTAAAGAATTTCAGACCTTATATTTGTATCTTAGTTTGTAAAAATCGGTTAAGAAGGTTCCGAGAAAATTGAGTGCGCATTTTCTGATAGATTTGCACGTATTGCTTTGTAATTCCGTAAACGGAAGTCGGATAGTGATAAAATGTAAAAGTAGTCCTTGGAACCATAAGACCTTTCATTTGAATCTGAGTTTGTGAAGCATTTTCTCATCTGAAAAAATTGACTGACATTCTTGGTTACATTCACACCTACATACGTACATACACACATACACACAGACATTTGCTCAGTTCGTCAAACTGAGTCGAATGGTATATGCTATTCGATTCAAAATTCAGTTTTCACAGTGATTGTATAGTCTTTCTATATGGAAAGGCTAAAAGGCGAGAGGGCAGTGATGTCATTTCACCAGAGGGAAAACACACTGGTGCAAGATTTATGTCTACACAGGGTATACAAGAAGCGAACATCACACAAAAAGGAAAGCGCACTTCTTCTCAGTGTCGAATAGACAGAAATTTAGTGTGTGCTTGTGATTAAAGCAGCTGGTGCTAGTGAAACACATTCTCTTAGCATGAATCGCTCTCACGTGCTCTCGTCTAAATAAGGAGTGTATCGGAAATAAGCTATCCACAAATTTTTCTTTCAAATTATGATCAAAAGCGATATTTTATTCAAACTAAAAATTGATCGTTTATTGTACGAGGTTAAACTTGAGCATAATGAAAACCGGATGAAATTTAAGTTATTCCTTCACGAATTTTCGAACTTTTGATCGAACGCTCTTCATCAAGTTCCGGACAAGTGTTGCATCGCATTGTTGAACGTTTGAGCCCAATTTTTTTTAACTCCTGCATGTTTCTCGCTGCCTTACCAGTCTTCTTGAAGACCCTCTTCACGATTGCCCAGTAACGTTCGATGTGTCAAAGTTGAGGGCAATTTGGTGGATTGATATTTTTCTCAACGAAAGTTATACTCTTTTCCTCAAGCCAATTGAGAGTGGTTTTGGCATAGTGAGCCGACGCTAAATCCAGCCAAAACAGTGAAGGTGTACTATGCTTCTTATATAAAGGCAGCAATCTCTTCCGGAGACACTCAGATCGATAGATTGCTGCATTTATAGTTCCGGTAGTTTAAAAAATGGTTGACTTCAAAACACAGGAACATATTGCTTGCCATACCAGTACCTTTCGACCGAATTTCTCAACTTGAATCGACCTATCCGCATCACTCACATTCTCCCCAACGACGACAGTAAAGTATTGTGGACCTGGAAGGGTTTTTGAGTCCTCCTTTACATAAGTCTCATCGTCCATCAAAACGCAAGCATCCGGACACTGCAATAGACGCGAATACAATTATACAATACAGCATGCTGTGATCTGAGCATAAAAACCATCACAAATACATGCGTACAACACAAATGTATGTGGATAGCTTATTTTCGATACACTCCTTACACCCAAGTAACCACTGGGGCATGCTAATGAGCTAACACTTCTGTGATTTAATTTTTAAACTTATAGAAGGTAATGATGGCCTTGTAATGACAATCTTTTTCGCAGCAAGGAAAAACTAAATTTAAACGATAAATTGCACTTTTGCTGAATATGCGTGCCCCATGCTTCTTTTATGCGAAACGTACATCAGAATCTTCGCCGGCGTTCACACTTTGGAAACATATCTTCATCCACCTCAGAGAATTTCAGAGCTCTGCTGTAGCAATTTAGTATGATCCAGTGCTACAGTTGAAAGAGAATAAACACACGCTCTCATGATGCGTGTACACTTTATATAACAGTGGTGTATATGTGTGAAAGAGAAGAGCTCTCGTTGATGTTGTCAGTGCGAGGGGAGAAATTATACTTGCTCTTCATCACACAGAGGAAATGGACATCTCTGCGAGAGGGTTATGTCAGAGACATAACTGGATGACGTGAATACGAATAAAATTTTCATGTTTTTTTCCACACAACCGAATATCGATATTTGCACGTACTAGTTGATTGATAGTGTGAAATTCGAAAACTTTCAATGCGTCACCTGCAAAATTGTAATAGTACAATTACAGGCGGGATATACGAGAGAAAAAAATTACGGGGACAAGAAAGAATTAATACAAAATTCAATGTTCAAACTCATTCATAAATTGAAAAATCCACAACAAATCGTTTTTAGTAATCTAGGATTTCTAAACATGAGGACTATTATGACATTAATTTCAATAACTTAATTGTCTTAACTTACTTGTTGAGGCACAAATCTCCAAATATCAAGGGGAACGTGCCATTTGAGCCAATTTGTTCTGATTCTTGGTTTGAAAGAATATATTCACACCGAGTTCAGGAGCTCTAAAATATAAAGTATCTATAATTCTTTAGAAGGCATGAGAAATGGTAAATTTTAAGTGAATACTGACATGATATGCACATCTAAAACTAAATATTTTTAGTGAACATCTTACGAGCCAGTTGTAATTCCATATTAAAAAAGATCTTGTTCGAATATTACTCAGCCCTTTTTTAAATTGATGCATAGTTAGAATCAGCTAGATGAAGTATTATCATCATGTCAAAGGTTTTGATCTGTAACAAGGCACAATTTCCCAATAGGCGAGAATATCAATTTTGGTTTTGGTTTTTATATTTTAATTAAAAATTTATCATAGTTAGTGTGTGTCTCATTAGCGAACAAGACATGCCGTAAGCCTACACTACACCCAACCACTGAAAATATTCTGCCTTTTCGTGTGTCGTCGGTTTTGCACGATGCGCTTTGTGCGATGATTCGTTTAATTCATGTGTTTTGCGAATTTCACGCATCTTACTTGGCACTAAATTTCACCTTAATGATTGTTCATACCAAACATTTAAGAAAACTTAAATTTTGAGTTTTTGTGGTATTCTCATACTACTGAAAATTTTACCATAAATAGCTGACCATATTGCTGACGCTATGGGGAAAAATTATGTTGATGCGTTGAATATAACAAGAGATATTTGCGATTAGGTTCTATCCCTTCTTGTACAGGGTAAATTTTGAAAAGGCGTCCCATTGTAAAGTAAGTTGTATTCACGATGAACAATAACAAAAAGTCTGGCATCGCTTGCATTTGTACTTATTTGCGAGTGGCGTTTTGAGTATCACACCTGTAGCAAAACATGAAGTGCATCCATCAGTGTAGTTCAAATTCAGTTAGAAAACAGCATAAAACATTTCTAATTATTTCAATGTTTCTCTCATGTATCATATACTCACTATTTGGTATCAATGTAAAGCGATAGCAAACTTTTATCAACGTAAAAGTTCATTTTTCTATTATTGTTTATTTGGGCATTATACACAGTTCGAAAAAATCTTGTGATTTTGCATCCTATAAGATGCACATAAATGGAGCGTCGTATTTCACACAAATTTATATTCAAGAACAGGTAAAATTGTGTGAAAATTACATGGCTTGAATTCGAATGAAATGAAAAACAAAAGATCGGTAGCAGCAGCGCGACTTGAACCGAGAAACATTAGATCACAAGCACATCGGTTACCTGACTGAACCACAGTGCTCATATCTGTTCAAAGAATAATTGATACATATAAATCCATACAGCGGCACTGGCTAACCGAGTGCAAATTACACTCGGAGCGTGTAAAATTCTGTGCGAGTGGAGTAATAACGTCATTTGAAAAATTACGTAGTTGTGAATTGTATTCTGTCACCAGTAAAATTCATAATTTTTTTCTGTGTATTATTAATGAAATGGCAAAATAATGCTTCAATTGGATATAACAGTTCGTTTGGCCAGTATTGCGCAATTTAGGGATAATACAGTTTATATAACACAAACGTATTTAATGAATTGTTAGAAAACTTTGACAGCGTTGTAGTGAATTTAGTAAAAATGCAAGAAAAACCCCATATTTCTGTGGTGTTCATTAAAATTTTAGATTGTGAAATGTACAAATATAGTAAAATAGATATTTATCGTTTTATTTTATTGTGTCATTCATTTGGTATTTGACAATTATATGTATTTTGTTTAGCTATTTTTGCTCTTAAATCAACCTCACGAATATCACTTCAAGCTTCTTTGCTAGTTGGAGACTAATAAGGTATGTTTTCACTATTTTTTTTAATCAGGTACTTCCCCTTGATGATGAACAACGAGCAACAAGGCTATTGTGAAAATGGGAATACCATTAAAACCTAATATTTGTAACGAGCAGGCACTGTTAGCTCGTTAAAAGGTGAGATAACTAAGTGTTCACAAGCTCCTATATCATGCCTTCCAGTGTGTCTATGATGACAACTGGTCAATAAAACGGCGTAAACCGGGTGTTATCGCCTTCTGCGTTAGTTGCAGTATGAGAGGGTGATAATTAGCTTGTATGTTTGTAACAAGTGTTTCTTCTGGAGGCTAGTTTTTTCAATAATTACTTCATTGTCTGAAAGTTGTTTTGACAGTGTAAAGTTTTAGGCAAATTATCATGAATTAAATAAGCATTATTTTCAAAATCAATGTTCAATTATAGCTGTTTATAGCACAAAATTCTCTTCAGTAATCAACAAGCAAAATTGCCATATTCGGAGCAAAGATAATGCACACGCCGTTCAAGAATTACCGATACATCCCGATAAATGTACTGGCTGGTGGAATCGTCGGTCTTTATTTCTATAAAAATGAGCAAGGACGACGCGTTGCCGTGAATGGAAATCGATACAAATCCATGGTCAATGAATTTTCTATGTCAAATCTTCAAGATATGAATATGGACGAAATGTGGTTTCAACAGGATGGTGCCACTTGTCATACTGCGGGCGAAATAATCGACTTATTGAAAGAACAAGAACATTATTTCGAAAAATGGACCGGTGAATTGGCCTTCGCGTTCCTATGATTTGACGCCCCTCGATTATTTTTTGTGGGGATACGTGGAGTCATTGGTTGATGTGGATAAACCAGCAACGATTGACGCTTTGGAAACTAATATTCAACGTGTCATTGCTAAAAAAGGCTCTCGAATGCTTGAAGAATTAATTAAAAATTGGACCTCATGCCCGAGACCATATTAAATGTTAAATGCCAAGAAATTATTCACCAAAAACAAAAAAAAATGGCCATGTCATAATACGGCATGTGTTTTATTTAATTTTCAAATCAGCAAGCCTCTAAAACACATCCATTATAACAAATCTGCCAAAATTTTTGAAAACCCTTCAAATAGGTCATGTTTTTCGACTTGACATCCCATTGCTGAAGTGAATTCAAATCAAACCTTTTAATATGGTTCCAATTTGACTTCAGCTAATCCAGACTTTTTGTTAACTTGTTTCAATATGAAACTAAACAATGCTTGACCTCAAAAATTCATTGACCGAATGACCAAATGTAATGTATGAATCCATTCGATGTAAACATTGCATTGAGGCGGAGCTGGTCGATAGAATGGTGACCTCGGGATACGATTTGTTCTGTATACGAAATGGATCATCGGAATTTGATTGAGTCCTGAGTCCTAGTTTCGAGCAAAAATTATGGAAAATCCTTCAAATAGGTCAAGTATTTTTCCTTGACGTCCTATTGCTGAAGTGCATTTTAACCCCTAATGCGAATTTAAATTGTCAACTTGTTTTCATGAAAACCATTTGCAGCATACCTTGTAATTCATAAATTAGCATTTTGGATATCACACTTATATAATTTGACGAATAAAGAAATATTAAAACGAAACAATAAATTTTGGTGTATGAATAATAGTTTTTTTCCTATTATAAGTGTTTTATGTAGGAGCGTCTGCAGAAAAAATATTCAGAAAAATAACGAGAATAAATAAATAAAATGGTTAAAACCGAGAATAAATAAACGATAAATTAATAATAATAGTAGTGTGAAGTGTGCAATATCATATTATGTTTCAAGGGTGCAATTGGCTGGTTAAGAAAATAGAAGGTTTGAAAGGTTTCCATACGGTAAGAAATGAAACATTGATTGCAAAGTCGAGTATTGGCAAGATTAATAGAGATATTGAGTAAGATAGATTGTCAATTATTCATACAAAACTGAAGACCATAAACCAAATACGCGTCGATTTCTTGCCAAATTTCTGTAATCTTTGAATCCATTTGATGCAAACATTGCATTGAGGCGGGGCTGGACGATAGAATGGTGACCTCGAGACACCATTTGCTCCGTATACGTAATGGGTCATCGGAGTTCGATTGAGTTAACACCTGCCTGAATCCTAGTTTCAAGCTTCGAAGTTCGTAGATGACAAATTCGTTCAGTGCTCCCAAAAGCAGCGAATGTGTTTCACATGTGGAATACTTTAATTGGTCAAAAAGATATCCACAGATAGGAGAAAGCTTTTTTTCACAAATTTTCATTTCATAGTTGTACTCTTTAGTCTTTGTTCTAATTTTAGATACTGATAAAAACGTCAAATAAGTTCAAGATTGTACTGTACATCTTGACAAGACTAAATCAAATCGTTCAGTAATGTTGCGCTGAAACGTCTCAGGAAAAGAAAGAACACGTTTTCATATAAAATTTATGCGTCACAAAAAAAACGTTCTTCCGAACATTAATATGCAGAAATTCCTGCTCATAGCAATTGGAATGGAATGTAAGTAGAAATTGTGGAAAAATAGAAGAAAAACGTGAAAATTAAAAAAAATCATTCAATTTTTTTTATTTTTATACTGTTATTTCACCGTAGTAGTTCTGAGGAGACGCTTCCGATCATACTTGAAAAGTAACCGTCCTAGTATACATTTTCTGTCACCCGAGTGAGCTTCGATAAATGCAAAACTTAAACCGACATACATACAATGGCTCAACTCCCAAACTACCGGAGAAAGCGCACGGTTCCCAGCGGCCACAAAAGCTACCGTGCGTCTCCTCGAAAAAGCTACAACCAATTGAACAACCACACCAATGCAGCAGCAATAGTAGCAATACACATGTACTTCCACTTCCACTTTCTTTCGTGTGTTTGTTTTTTATGTTCTTGCACCCACCCACCAAGCCGAAGCTTGGTGTGCTCACCGCAAGGTGGCTCCCCGGACTGCCACTAACATTTGCAAATAATTTTACTGTCTGGTGGAAAATCGATAATATATTTGAGGTAGGTTCGGAATTCGTCTCGCAGAAAATGAAGCAATACGAATACAGCAAGAGTCGTACCTAATGAATGTTGGATTTTAGAACATTTTTTTTCTACAGTTTGGCAACAGATAAATTATGATCCACAAGAAAAAAACGCATTTTCATGCACTTGTTTACGTTTAGATTCGCGTATTAATTACAACCATTTTGAGTTGTGTTTTAAAAACAAACGAAAAATACCTACTTGCTATCATATTCACGGGTACAACCGGCGGAAACGGAACGACTCTGAGGCGCAGTTTGCCGATTTTTGTTGATTATTGTCCTCCGGGTATTTTTTTTTTCACCACACAAAGTTTTGCTTTTGAATCCAAAATCTCAACCGGTTCGATAACGTTTAGCGGATGTGCCGTTCGTTTTCACTTTCCACACACAAACACCAGTCACAGTAGCGCGGAAGGACTGCTGTCTGCTTTATTCACCGGAAAAGAATCGATTCCACTGGTAGTGAAAACAGGTTCGGTGAAAATTACTTCCTCTCTCTCTCACTTTCTCGCACACACGGCGTCACCAGTTTTGCAGTTACGATGAATTACATGTCGCGCCGGTCGTAAAACCCGGCAATCCGAAAGCCCGAGACAAGGATGCACTCGTCGTTCACTTCGGGCTTCGGGAAGTTGTTGTAATAGTTGTAATAAACACACACCCCATTTTTGCAATGCCTCCCCAGAGACAACTCACTTCCTGTTTTGCTCCGGAAAAATTCACAAAATCAAATTTCCATGCCAGAATTTGATCGAAACACCACCATCAATCAACCGAGAGGATAATTTCACCAGCGAACCCAAGTAAAAAGCTCACATTTCCTAACATCCACTTACACTCTGCACCAGTAAAAAAAAGGATCGGTTGGCTATCGCTGCCGCTGCTGCTTCTGCTACTGTTCGGTCCGGACCTTAGACAACAATATTTACAGTCAGTCTCGCTGGTTGCCTAAAAGCGTTCTGTCGCGTAGTCGTACGAAGAAGAGCTACCGCACAGCATACAATGTTGTGCCAGCAGGAAGAAGAGAGTGTCGTTTCCACACCGCAAACACCGGCACCGTGCCAGGATCCCCCTGCCCCCCATTGCAAGCATGATGGTACATTGCGAAACAGAGAGAGAGAGAGAGAGAAATTCATTTGGGCTTCCTGCCAAGAGAGAGGGTTGCTGCTTTTATTCACAATCGAGGAAATTGCATTCTCTACTGCCGGGGAGTCTCGTAGTTTTCATCATAGCAAAGGAACGAGAAAACGTGAGACTCAGAACGGCAGGACTGCACGAGATGGTCGCTGGGATATATGGGAGCTTTCTGTACGCTGCGGTTCGTCGAGGGGCTGACGATAGAATCGAAATTGTGATAGAACTACTTCTATTTTCATATTCGCAGTTCAAAATTAGTAGTTATCTTCTACTTTTCTTGGCCACAACTGTTCACTTATTTTTGGAATCCATTGTCATTTACCCGACTTAGAGACTTAGAACATTGATTCGTAATTCTTTCTGAATTACTTCAGATTACGATTATTAGTGTGCAATCAACTGTATTCATTTTTGACAACCAGCTGATTACATGTAAATTCACACATAAGCCACTCTTTGATACTGCTCGTGAAATCTTATATCGTTTTCGTTTTCAAATTGCACTACATCAGTGTAGCGAAAGCTGCACCTAAACCGTTCGTTTTTACCAATTGCACTACACCAGTGCTACACTTTTTCTGCACCGATACCACTGGTGTATCACTCATCAAAAGTTTGGTGTAGCTCTGTGCAATGGAATCGTTTATTGTAGTCAATGGTTACTGTTTGTTTTCGTTATTTTTGTTCGTTTATTCATGCCTCAGTGTGGCACTGCACCGGTGTAGCGCAAATGAAAAACGAAAACGCCGTTAGAAAACACTTGAACGAGAATAAAAAGGCAGGTGGGTAATGTCAGAGACATAATCGGATGAAGTAAATACTAATGAAAAACTTGTAGTAGGTAATGTTAAAGACATAACCGCGAAATTGGTGTAGGACTGCTGCCAACAAAGGGGTAAATCACTGTAAAAATGCACATTTATTTTGGTACATTGTTCTACTAATAAATCATCCATTTCAAGAAAAATCTCATTAGTTTTTTTTTGTTAAATGTTTTGACCCGAAGGTTTCCATTTCTTCAACTTTCAACACAGTTGATGATTATTTTCACGAGCAAAGTTCCGCACAAGTTGGTTGCCTCTCGTTTGGCGAACGGCGCATAAAGTAAATCTGTCACTTGCTTGCGTGCCCTTCTCTACAGCGCTAACGTTCCGCACCGAGTCGCGACCAGGGTTGCAGACGGTACTGGAGAATGACACGAAACAGCAGACAATCAAACTGCACAAATGGCAGCAGTCGCAGACTGTACTTCGTCGTGACTGTAACTATGAAATATGTCATACGTCTCATGACATTTTCTCTCGTTATTCTTTATAATCTGAGAATGGATAGCCACAATAAACAGTAGCTCCTTCCAAATTCAACAACTCTCGAGAGACAATCGCCAATAAGATTCTACTTTGAAATTCGTTTTACCTCGATTATAATAAGATGTAGGGGAACATGCACATGAAAGTCTTGCTCCCCAATGCAGCCGGTTTTTTTCTGTATCCTTTTAGTGTTTTGTTCCTCTGCACTCCCGTTAGAAGGAAGTGGTTTAGTGAGAAGTGCAGAGTATATAATTACTATGACTTCCACGATTCCGAAGGTGGGTTTGTTTTGGTAGTTCGTGTGATTTTGGTTTAATTTCCAGCTGGTTGATTTACTCCAATGCACTTTTTCGATCAAACAAATTAAAGAAAGACAAATGCTGCGCTCCTGTTACTTTGAGTATGAAATTTAAGCAAATAGTTCAATGTTTTTTAATTATCTGCATGAGCAAGCTTTGTGATTTAATTTTGCATGACAATTACTTAACGCTGCTCAAAACCGAAACTGAACCGGTAATGGAAACACCGTCGCTCGTACGTAAGGAGGGGGTAGGGTCTAAACGATGAAAAAAATCATAATTTTTTTTCAGAATTATCGTTCAACAAAATAAATTCAAATGTTTTACATGATAAAAATCATCATTCACAACATTTTGTATTTTTTTCGTGGAAAAATATTGAGAAAGAAGTCAGTGAAAAGATATTTTTGAGGACGCTTCTTAAAAATCATGATTTGCGATGTCCACTATATCTCAGGGCAGATTAGTTAGAAGTTAACAAATCAAAGTTTTTCTAGACCCCAACGTTTCTGTTTGATTTTTTTCAATTTTTTTTTAATTTTCGGTGGTTGTTCAAAGTGAAAACTACGATTTTTCACGAAAAAATCCGCCATTTTGAAGCTGTAAAAACACCTCGAAGTAACAAACAACGAAAAGGAAAACGTTGGGGTCTGGTTTTTTATATGTAGAAAGTGTGCAAAATTTGAAAAAATAATGGTGCCGTAGTTTTCGAATGACGATGGACACGGACTTTCAAAACCTGCTTTCGAGAAAAACGCATCCAAAGTTTTCTGTCTATAAAATCAATGGAAACAATTTATTACTCTAAAAAGCCCGTAGGGTCTAATATTTTCAAAAAATCATATTTTTTCTTTTATAATTTGTTATAATGAAACATTTTAAAAATGTTTTGTCAAGTTTTTAAGTCAATCAAAGCAGAAGTCTTGGGTCTATGTGCCAAGCTCTTACTTCTTCGCAGTATGAGTTAAGTAAAGATGAATGCCCATAACTTGCTGAGTTTTGCTCCTATAGGCTTGAAAATTTTGCAGAATATACTTGAAATGTTTTACTATAAGAAAATACAAAGGAAATAGACCCTAACCGCCCCTGAATTCATCGCCACGGAGCGGTCACAGTGGATATAGCAGTCCAGTTATGAAAATGTCATGACATTCTCGAAAACCGTGACTGAAAATAAATACAGCAGCTACCTATCCAGTATGACCGTACGCTACCACAAAACGAACGCTGTGGCTTTGACCACCGTGAGAGAGTGCGACAAAATAACTGCTCTCAATATTGCTGTCGTGTGTCGTGTTGGCGCTCTCATGATTGCGCCAAGTTCAGCAGCTGCGGGTATCGTTGGCAGTGACTCTCTTATGCTTCGCAACAGTTTAAAAAAATGTCAAATTTTCGCACCCTTAGTCGCGGGACCCACGAAGTTGGACGTATTAGTGTATTAGTGACGGCACTTATTCGCTTTTTCTTGGCGCCGAAGTTCTGCAGCAGAACTGCACACAGTGCGGATCGAATCAATACCAAAGTAATTTTTGCGAAGGATTTTCTTTTGACGTAATTTCATTTGCACCTTTTTAAAAAAAAAGGTTCTAACGGCTACAAAAATAACAACATATCTGTATGAAATGTTCAAAACGACGAATGTAACAATGAGAGACTCTCTTGGTTTACTTTCTCTTTCGATTATTGTGAAATATTCCTGCTTTTTTCGGTAATTTCTTCAGTGCAGATTAAAAGATGATAGCCTTAGTAATTATTATCGGTAAATAATTGGAGAGAAGGATTCCTAAGAGTACCGTAATATTCGAAAGAGAAAGTAAACAAATAAAATCTCTCATTGTTACATTCGTCGTTTTGAACATTTTATGCAGATATAAAGTTAAATTTTTTTTCATTTTTCGGGCCGAATAAATGTATTTTTTTCTGTTGCCGTTCACTTTTTCAACGATATTGAACGCAGTTTGGAGCATTTCTCTCGATTACGACGCAGCCAAATGCTGGCTTCATTTACTCTTGTTTGGTGCGTATTTCGCACTGCAAAAAGTGCAAGAAGATTTTCACTAACCTTCGATTTTCAAAGAAGTAATCCTAATAGTTCTTTAGATAACATTTAATACCATTAGAATAGCTTATTTTGTATAATGTTTCCCATCGTTGTCTTTTTCTCAAATGCAAACGACCAGCAACAGGATGACGAAATCTCTCGAACTGCTCACAGTGCCGGTTGATTCCAAACTGAATCGATTTTGTGTTAAAAGCTTTTTTACGTGATCTCGTTTGTAGCTTTTCCACAAATGGGCGGTCCCAACGGCCACAAAAATAGCCACAACAAATAGAATTTTGATGTCGATTATTTCCGATTTTCATATTTCAATGAAAGCTTTTCATTTTGGATTTTCATATTTCAGTGAAAGCAACTATCAAAATGCTACAGGGTATTGACTTATGGCATTCAGTAGGGTCAAATTGTTGAATTCTCTACGGCAATAAACACGCGAAGTAGCCAAATGCTAGCTTTATTAGCGCTCGTTTGGTGCGAATTTCGCACTGCGTAAAGTGCACAAAGCTAATCAAATTATTCTAGATTAGCACTAAATAGATCATTTTAACCTTCGATTTGAAAATAAGTATAATTAATAGTTCTGTAGATATCATTTAGAGCCATGAGAACGGCTGATTATGTATAATGTTCCCCATCGTTGTCCGCTTTTCATTTTCTTTTTCAGCAGTTGGATGACGCAATCGCTCTTGTTTGAAGCGAAATTCACACTGCGAACGTCCAACGGTCCATTCATAGATTATCATAGACTGAAGCTAGCAAACGTCCAACAGGATATATTTATAGTTTCAGTTGATTTGTTTTTGTATTTGAACCTATTTTTGCAATATTTGATTAGTGTTTACGTAATAAACGTACTATTCACAACAATCTTATTTCTTCCATTCGTTTTGTGAAGCAGTTCAAGAAAATACTCAAACAGGGAAAAAGTTATTAAGATAGCAAAACTGGAGTAATTTCGTTACAGTTTCGTGCTGTCAAATTTTAAAAATGCATTCAAATGAGCATAGTAAAGAAGAAATAAATTCTTCGATGTTAAGCACTGTTGCGGGAGTTTATCTCAAAAGCGCAAATGCATTTGGACCTAGATTTACCTAAACGAATAATATTGTCCTAGTCCAGATCGAAATCTAGATCCAAGAACTTGACCTAATCTTCGGTCCAAGATTCAGTGATATGATAGGTGGGATCTACGCCTACGCCTAGATTCTGCACCAAAATGTAGATTCTCGACCTGAATTCTAAATTAATCAGATAAAAAATTTAGTTCCAGGAACCAGTTCTAAAATTCAATTCCAGAATCACAGAATTCAGTTTCCGTATCCAGGTTCCAGAAAAAAAGTTAGAATTACAGTCCAGGTTCTGAATGCAGTTACAAAACATTGTTGAAGAATTCATTTCCAAAACTTATGTTTAGAATTCAGTTTCGAAACTCATTTTCAGAAATTCGGATTCCCGGCTCAGAATTTGAGATTCCCCGCTCATAATTCAATCCAAAATTTCGGTTCAGAATACGGATTTCGAATTAAGTATCAAATTAAAGTTTTAGAATTAGGTTCTGCAATTTAGGTCCTGCACAAGGTTTTGTAATCCAAGCTCAAAATCCAGGTTCAGAGTTTAGTTTCGTTATTCATGTCTTTAATTCGGATTCTGAATTCAGTTGCAGTATTCAGGTCCAGAAATCAATTGCATACTGAGCTTCTTCTATATATCTTGCAGGCAACGATGCAAACCCTATGGATTTATTTGTAAATCTATGGACTTAAACATCATCATCATAGATTTTGTTTTGCATGTCCAATTATAAAAATATATCCGCCACCGATTACTCATTGTTGGGAGCTTACCTTTATCGCCGCATTTTAGATTTCCAAAATTCTAATACTATAAATTATTGATATCCACTCGCCAAGCGTGTACAAAAAGTGTCTACAATTCCTTCGAAAATAATCCATGAGAAATAGTAAAATGCTATTCACGAAATGAAACAAATCAATAATATATTCCATTCCATTTGTCTCAACTAAAAATTACTCCAAATACTCCTTTTTGGGAACCTGCAATTACATATTGAAGTTCAGTAGCAGAAAACATAATTATAAAAATCAATAAATTCAGTGTAATTCCAAGGATTTTTATATAGAATTTTGGTTATAAATTGAATGACTAAATTGACCATATTGAACAACATGCACAAATATGTCTCCTTCATATTAGGTAAATAAAATACTCATGAAATCTAATCAACCATCGTTAGTGTCTGTTTTACTAGTTTCGTTTGTTTTCGAACAAAACATGTCGTAAGCCCACAGCACTGCCCACTGAGAATATTACGTATTTCTATGTGTCGGTTTTGCACGATACGTTTCGTGCGATGGTTCGTTGAATTTATGTGTTTGGCATTTTGCACGTTTTATTTTGGCACTGATTTGCACTTCAATGTCTCGCACATACCATTTTAGAAAACTTCAACTTTGAGTTTTTTTTCATATATCGTACTATTGAAAATTTTATCACAAATTGCTGAACATTGTTTCGGTGATATGGAGAAGAAATTATGTTGCTGCCCTCAATACAACAAGAAATATTCAAGATTCAGTCCTAGCCATTCTTGTACAGGGTAAATTTTCAAAAAGTGCTCCATAGTAAAGTAAGTCGTATTCACTACAAAAAATTTGTCCGCTAGCAGACCAATGCCAGATGTTGCGTTTCTAATAGTAGATCAATTAATTTGAAGTCTAATTCTTCCCCTAACTGGTCGTCTGAATTATATTTGTGTGATATCTAATCAATACTAAAACGTCAGCAGCATGTTACCGTCTTTTTCGATAGTAGTAAAATGAGAGGGTGCAAATGGCTTTGAATACTATAGCTTTGCAGCAACCATGAAATCGATAGTAAATACGTTTAATAATTATTGTTTGATGTTTTTTTCCTGAGTTGTTTACGGACCTGCAATACATAAATTTCCTAATATAAAGCGATTAGAAGATTAGCCAAACTAAAGGTCTAAAATTTTTAGGACAATTTCGAAAAAAAAAAGATTCAAATAAAACACCGAGTTCGTAACATCAAAAAGCAAAGCCTTTTGGACATCATCAAAATCTAATCAAATAGTTTCGATCTATAGTCAAAATACATGGTTTTTGCTTTGATTTAATTAGATTTAGATTCGAATTTTATGTAAGAGAACAGTATTGTATCAAGAATAACTAAAAAACAACAACATAGAAATATTTTCATAAAAAAAATTAGAAACTCCAAGCTTCAAATCAATTTATAATTGTACTCACTGATTTAAAAGTTAAAACTCTCCAGTCAATTACCTGTAAACAAAAACGAAAAACAAACACATTAGTGATTGGTGAATTTCATTCGGTTGATTATCTTAACATGCCCCTCGTTCCTCGTTTGGATAGGATTTAAAACTTTTCGATGGGGTTCTGGTGCCGCCACCGGACATGTTGTGAGAGAATGCACATTCTCACGTAAAACAGCGAATACATCGTCATCAGCAGGTACCGAGAGCAGAATCGTGAATTCAGAGAATGGACTGAGCACGGAACTGCAAAATGCATGATTTTACAGTGCGCCGCAGCAGCGCATTCGTCGGGGTAGATTTTCGCTATTTGTCAACTCGAGACTCCGCTCTCCCCAGCTCGTTCCTACCCCCTCCCCTCTTGAAGGTAAATCGTCGTCGTCGTCACTGAGCAAAAGGGTTTGCAATTGCTGTCGGTTTGTTTTTCCTGATTCTCGGGAGTAGATTTTCCTACCTTCCTCAATAACAAAACACACACACGCGCGGAGAAGCGAACGCGTTCGTCATACGAGTGGTTCTGCAGGGAGGGTGGGTGGTATGTTATTGCGGCACGGTGTTTCGGAAAGGGTGTCTGCTTTACAAACTACTACTGGTGAGAAGAAACTGAGCAAAATGGTACCTGATGAGGAAAAAGTGCTTTTTTCCGAGGTGGCAGGATGGTACTTGATCAAATCAGCTAGAAGGGTCGGTTGAAAAGGTGTGACCTTAGGTGATAGCAGGAGAGATTTCACTAAAATGTTAGTTGAATTTTTTTAACCAGAAACCTAATTCTTCACAAACTTTTTTCTTCATAAAACTAATTGAAATTCTTGGCAAAGCCACACGTGCATTACCAAGTTGGTTCCAGTCATCGAGAATTTTCGTTGTTTATCGACCATCAATTGCAATTAGAATCGATCCCACATGTTCCTATCTGCCCTAATGGGTGGAATGATAAAACATTAATTAACTAAAATGTGATGTTTTTTTCATTACTGTACTTTGAAAAAGAAAAGCGAGAGGGTAATGTCAGAGACACAGCCGAATTGACACGAAAAAAAAACCCAAAACGAATAGAATTGCCACGCTTCCTATCAAACTGTAGATTTGTTTATTTCAATAAAAGAAAATATCGTCAACAGTTGTTTGGGATCAATTTTTTTTTATCTAAAAAAGGACTGAATTGCTTTGAATGCAAAATTTCTGCTCTTGAATACCAACGAAAATCATTGCCACTTCTTCGGGGTAAACCGCATACAAAGAAAATCGCCTCACAGAGAGCTATATTTGTACGGAACGGGAGAGAGTTCCTTTTAATATTCACCTTTCCATCCGAACAGGCTGAGCCAACGAGAGCAAAAATACAACAAACAAATTTTCTTTATTGATTGTTCGGTTTAGGCTTCGTTTATTTCAATTGAATAAAATTAAACAAGTATTATGAGATCAATTTTCTGATCCTTATTTTCCTAATCACACGACCCACGATGATTATGTTATCTTCGGTACAACAGAAGATATTCACGCTTAGAAACTTATCACTCTTCTATGGTACAAACCATTTCTTCAAGGTTTTGGTGTAAATAAAAAGTACTTTTAAACTAGAGTGGTTTGATCTGCAACTTTTTAACTTTTTGCAGCCTTCTGAAATAATTACGTGCGAAATATGACCATTTTTTATATAACTATTTCAAAAATTGTCATAGAGCTTGGAAGTTTTCTACAATTTTACGTCTTTTAACAACGTTTGTTGAACGAATCATTTTTCAAGGAATTAATGTGGAAAAAGTTAAAACGAAAAAACTGATTTTTTAAAACCTTTTAGTAATATTACTGAATAATGAGTTAACGGTTATAATTAGTGAAATGCTTTCTACAGCAAAGTTACCATAAATTGCAATGGCTACATTATTGTCGAAGACGGAAACTCTCTATCTGCCTCCAGTAAAAAGTTAATTTTTCTATGTGTCTTTAAACGCGTGCTGGAACATGGTCGTTCATTCGCATAAAACCGCGTCAATAACCCCTACAACTTGCAGAAGACAAGGAGTTTATGTTTATGGTAAGATCGCCAAATAATTAACGGCATGATATTGCAGCTTTGAACCACTGTGCAATGGCGGGAAACGGGAAACACGTTTTCGTTCGGCACGTCAGAAAAGACATTGCACTCCGTTGCTGAACAAAAAGTGTTCTGTAAATAGCAGAAAATTTACGTCTGCTTAGCGGTTCAAATTGAACTGCCGAGTTTAGCACTAAGCAATTCAATTTGAACTGCTCTGCACTGATGAGTCAAAGACGAAACGTAAAAATAATACTAACAAATTTAGTGTCGTTGAATTTCCAAGAGAAAAACAAATTTGACTACAATAACATGGTCAGTGTCCCAAAAAACGAACGTTGCACAGATAACAGAACCAACCGATTTTTCACCAACAACAAAAATATTTTTTTTTTGGTTTGTTCAATGGTTAATGAAATGTAAAATATCACACACTTCTATCCTGAGTATTCGAACAATTCTTTGAGATCTACTTGATCCATGATTTATATATGGAAATTTAATATCTTCGAAACTCCAGCCTTTTCTCAACTTAAAAGTTTCACAGTTCCAAAGTCAATAGAATTTTTGTCCATGGTTACACCACATCTACACGTTCTAGGCATTTCTGAGATTTCTGACATAAAAAATCATTTCCCCAGATGGCACCACTTATTCATGTGCGATTTAGCTTAAGTTTTGTGTAGGAACTTTTAACGTAGGACTACGTCTTTATTTACAATACTTTCCGAGATGCATTCTCGAAATTTCCTTTAATTCTTTCACTAAACGAATTAAAGAGGTATAAGATTGTTATCAATATCACGTTTATTATGTAATACGTTGTTTAATCAAAGGGAAAAGAAAACGTACTACAAAACATAAAAATTAACCCAATCTACAAGTATAACTAGTTAAACATTTGCTACCTTGGGACTATGACGGACTGCCATCTATGTCAAGAGAGTGAAACTACACCCCGCATTACTCAACTAATGCTTGGCGTTCAAGGAAAATATCATAAACGGTATTCAACAATGGTGGAATGCGAAACATTCGGGCCACCGAGAAGAATATAGTTAATTTTACAGACATTTAGCTACTGGCTGGTCACTCGCTTTCGGGAAAAGTACACTGAAAATTGAATAAAAACGGAGAAAATTATACAAAGGGACTG
Organism: Malaya genurostris; assembly: GCF_030247185.1. Lineage (NCBI taxonomy): Eukaryota > Metazoa > Arthropoda > Insecta > Diptera > Culicidae > Malaya > Malaya genurostris. The sequence goes on from NC_080572.1 coordinate 189,424,071, forward strand.
CCGTTTTAAGGGCAATAAATATTTCCCAAAGAGTTATACGAAATATTTTTCTGTTCAAATGTACAAATCGGAAGTAAAAAAAATCTGTTAAGCGCACAGTTCGCAGTGCAAAGTTTACATCAAATGAGTGCAAATAATATCATCGTTTAGATACTTTACGCTCGAGAAAAATGCACCGAACAGTGCTTAATATCGAGGAATGAACGGATCTCAAAGATCTTTATGACTTTTTTTTCGTTGGAATATGCAAATCCAAAATAATAAATTCAACAACTTTTCCCGATCCGAATATTTGATAATTGAAAAGAAAACTTTATTTCAAGAGAATCTTCTAGGCAAATCGCTTTACGAGTGGTTCAATCCGCTCTGTGAGCAGCTCTGTTGCGGAGCAATTTTTACTGCGACTTTTAGTCTCTGTTTCTTTGCATTTGAGGGAAATTTACCGAACAGTGTTTAACATCAGAGAAATGATATTGACAGCATTACGACATTAATCATTGATGCAATAAATAGCCCTTATCAGATCTCCAATGTTCCAAATAATCGTTTTGAGGGATCAAAAATATCATAAAAAACATATTCGGAGAAATCGAACTATTAGCTGCAGGAACTCGAGTAGTAGTAGGAACAGAATTTTTATTTAGCTCGATTGCAGTTCTACCTCAATCTTGCGGTTATGTCTATAACATTACCCACTCCAAGTTTTTGATGTACTAAAGCGTTAGTAGTTTGCCAATTCGAGATAAACCTTTATTAAGCGGAGTAAAAATATTTTCCGATTTCTTTTCAAAATCTCTAGCTTGCAATTTTCGTAAAAGTCATTTTCAACATGAATGGAAAAAATCAAACTATCTCAACTCACTTGCATGTCAACAGGAAACTCAAAATTTTGCAATCTGTCGTTTCGTTCTGACGTAACGATCAATTGTGAGGAAAACTACCGGATGTGAAATGCGGCTTGCGAGTTAGAGGGTTAATTTTAGAGACTTGGAAGGCTCTACATTACGACCCTTTTCTGGATCAACGGAGTCAACGTTCCCCAACTAAACTAAATATATTTTTTTGTTTAAAATATAGAGATTTCAAGGAGGTGGGATGAGTGAAAGGCATCGACTATCCCATCACGCTATACCCGTCCCCTTTACTAAATATTTAAAATATTCATGGATTATTTCCCTAGTTTGTAAGACAATAATAATTATTTATAAATTAGGAAAAGAGTAAATTAGAAATATAGAATAAGTTCATAAGCCCTTTGATTTATGAATATTCTGATACAGATAGGAAAAGATTTGGTGTCTTCACAAAAAATTTATTTATTTGATAAAAAGCAACTTATTTTGTTTTAAAAAGATTTGCTGAACAAAGTTTTTTATTACAAGCTATTATTAAAAAGTTATAATTGATGATAAATCAGTTTAAATTGAAGATGTGATGTTTGAGATACTTGTAGAGATCATTTGAAAACATAATTTTGCTCAAAATGGCGTGTTTATATGTTATTGCATTTAAGAATTATTTGATTATTTGATAATTTATATCAGTTACAAACATAACACTCCAGCATATTTCTCATAAAACATTCTTTATTTTAGGCCCTGCTAAAAATCATACGAGATTTATTTTTATCGATCTGGCATCTGTTGAATATTGATACCTAAAGATTGACTAGTATTTGAAGAAAATCTTTTAAGTAATAATTTATATGAAGAAAATTCTGTTCAACAAAATTGTGCGCAATAATTTGCTTGACAAGTCTCGATCAATTAAAAAAAACTGGAAAAGAGGATTCGTGAGCAATGCTACTCAAAACAAAATTTTCTACAACTTTGCTGTAAAGTGCAATCAGTTTTCAAATACAATCAATAAAGCTAGATTCCGGATTACAATCCAAACATGGTCCACCTCAATGACCTTTTACATCTAAAAAGCGCCAGATTATTACAAATAAATTTCGAGAAAATATTTCTGTCTCGCTAGTTTCTCGTTTCGGAACACTGAGCAATGTACAACAAGTTACGCCTGGTTCAGCCGCAACAGAATGAAACTCCTGAGAGATTGACAGCTATGAAATTGCCTAACCCCACACCGACAGTGCCACCAACAGCGCCGAATCTACGGACGATGGCGTACATAGTGAACAATTGCTACCTCATCCTCTCGCTTAATCTGATGGAAAGAAATGAGAGTGCATCCACTCCAAGAATAAGGATAGCAACGAGATTGCAAATAATTTGGATTGTTTAAAAGTGTTTTATAGTAATAAGATTAAAATTAAAATTGCTAAGATTTAATTTGAGTGTTCAGTCACTAGTAATGACTATCCAACTCTATTATAAACATGATTTGATTATTATCATTAGAAAATCATTTTCTATTGAAATTCTGTTATTTGTTGTAGGGAAAATTGTAAACCTACTTGTAATGTGTTACGGGGGAACGGTACTTAGGAACTAACCAACTGTTTAATGCATGGAGCGAATCGTTTCAATTGAAGATTGCTTCGATTTTTATCGATATTTGCTTATACACCGAAACCTCCATTTGCGAACTAAACGGGGGTTCGTAAAAAGAGGTAGCTCGAAAAAAAGTTTATGTTATTTGGGATTTGGTTCGTGCAAAAGTTTTGTGTAATGAATGTGGAATGTAAAAAAAGTTTTGTGTATTGAATGCGCATCATATGGCTATTTTCGGAACGGATGTGAAGAGTAATGCAACAACATGATGTTTGGGCTCGTTTCAAAATCCAAGATGGCGGCTTCCGGTTTATTGAGATTGCTTAAAACCCCTAACAATATGGGCATCTTTGGAACGGAATTGATGAGTAGATGTCGGAAAACGATGTTTGAGGTGGTTCTTGAATCCAAGATGGCGACTTCCGGTTTCTTGATATTCCTCGAAAACCATTACAATATGGGCATTTTTGGAACGGAATTGATGAGTAGATATCGGGAAACGATGTTTGAGGTGGTTCTGAAATGCAAAACAGTGACATCCGGTTTATTAGTATTTCTTAGAGTTGTTGCCGTATTCCTTGAAATTTGTATTCCTTGGAAACACTATACCGGAAGTCACCTCATTGAATTTTGAAACGAGATCAAACATCGTTTATTGGTATCCAATATGTTCCGGAAATTTCTTTGTTTTAATGGTTTTTAAGGCATATCGATAAACCGGAGGATGTTATATTGGAATTCGTGACGACACCAAACATAGTTTTGCGGCATTTGTTTATTAAATACTTTCCAAAAATACCTATATTGCAAATGTTTTCAAGGAACATTGATAAACCGGAAGTCGCCATTTTGAACTTCAGAACCACCTCAAACATCGTTTTCCGACATCTACTTATCAATCCCGTTCCGAAATTGTATTGTAAGAGTTTTTTAAGGAATATCAAGAAACCGGATGTCGCCATCTTTGATTTTTGAACTACCTCAAACATCATTTTCCGACATAAACTCATCAATTCCGTTCCGAAAATACCCATATTGTTAGGGGTTTTCAAGGTGTATCAATTAACCAGAAGTCGCCATCTTGGATTTCCAAAATACCTCAACCACCATTTTCCGGAATCTACTCTTTAAACCCGTTCCATAAATATCCATATTGTAGTAGTTTCCATGGAATATAAATGAGTCGGGAATCGCTTTCGATGTATGCCAAAACCTCTTTTTACCAAGTAGGTTCGTAAAAAACGTTTTCGTTATTTGGGATTTGATTCGTAAAAAAAGATTTCGTTATTTGGGATTTAGTTAGTAAAAAGAGTTACTTAAAAAGAGGTAACGTATAAAAAGTGTTCGTAAACGGAGATTTAGGTGTAGTAGTATGTGATATGTGACATCTAACGCTTTTATATTTATGAGTCTGAGTAATTCATTTGTACTAAACCAAGGAGGCTCTTAACAGTCATGTTTAAAATTTTATTCTGAACCCTTTCAAGCACTTGCTTCGTGGTGGAACAATAACTTGACCAAATTCGTACCGCGCAGAGCAGAATATTTGTTATTAACTAAACATTTTTCTTATTTATTACAATAAAGAATAATTTAATAATTTAGGATTTCCATTGCACATGTTAGCCCGGCTCCGAGCGCGAGTGCACCTCGGAAGCGTGTTTGCCTGTGCTGATACAGAATTAGGTTAAATTTTGGCGGCGATTGGTATTTTTCAATGCAACCTGAATGTACTATTATAGCTCAGCAGAGAACGAAATGATTGCCTGGCAATGGATTGATCGGAATATGAAAGGTCAAGGTGTCGGTTTCATGGTAATGCCACTATGTTGTGTATCTCAAAAAAAAAAGAAAGAAAAAAAAATATGAACATGTGAGTTTTACTGCGCATTTTTTAAGCACTGGAAGGCTGAACCGTTATAAAACGGACTCACATGAAGCGAGAAAAAAAGCTTCTATTGCTGTCCCATTGTCTATAATCGCGAAAAAAAATGAGTCGTTCCTGATATATGGTTGCTCAAAGTGGGCATAACTGTCAAACTTGTATGCACGATAACAAAAAAATAACAGTTAGACCGATTTAAAAAATGGTTTATATCTATTTCGAAGTGTTCCTTAATATCAATGGAAATTATATTATTCTCTTAAAAATGCAAGGTCGATATTTTTATAATATTTTGTTCCGATATAACTTTTCATGACCCGCGTAAATTCGAAGTTTGAAGCGTTTTAATTGTGCATTGAAGGGTTAAATACGACATGAAACTACTGTGGGATTGTTCAAACTGTTGACGTAGGACTACCCAACTAGTTTCAAAATCACCGAATTTGTTTTGAATATTAAGCAGTAGTCTTTTGTGTTCCACATACACTTAATTGTATCCGCAAGTTTTCCAAATGTTATTTTTGAGAATTTTGGTTTAATCGGGTTTAATTTGTTGCGGTTAATGATGAAAGGGGTTTTAATCGTTCATCCAGTACTCCATGAACGAGCTCATCCGGTATCTTATACGAATATGAATAAACAGTCGATGAATTATTGCTTTTTAAAGAAGAAAAGCCGCACAAACCCAGCAATGGTTTGAGAAGTGTTACCCGCACTCGGATTCTGATTTAAAAAGTAACCAAATGAAGCAGTCATTCGGACAAAATAAGCAAGTTTTGATAATCATTTGGATGAAAGCCAAATCAAAGCTCGTGAGGTTAGATTTGATGGAATGGTTAGCACATCAACTGAGAGTGCTTTTTCGAATTACGCAAAAGTCTGGGCATGAAAAAGGTCAAATGGGTACCGCGTACGCTAACGATCGAACAAAAGCAACAACGGCACTTTTTAATTGCAATAAAAAGGATTTCTCGTGTTGGCATGAGACAGTGGACGAAACATGGATCCACCAATTTTTAGACAGGGGAAGCCGTTCGCAGACACAACAGGTAGCTGAAACAATCATGGCGTCTGTTTTAAGATGCTCGAGGTATAACTGTCATCGACTATCTTGGAAAGGAAAGTACCACGGAAAGTGAATATTAGATTAAGTTATTGAGTTTAAGTTTGAGTTTGAAGTGCGAAATCGGGAAAAAACATCTTCATATGAAGAAGAATGATTCATATTTAACCAAGACAATGTACAGAAACTAAAATTTATGGACAAATCATTCTATAAGTATGACATAGAAAAGTTAGAAAAGTGTTAGAACGATTGTATTGCATTTGAAAGTGATGATCATGTTGATGAAAAAAATTACTTTGCTGAAGAAATGTTGTTTTCCTAGTAAGTTCCTGGACTTTTTGAACGAGGTGTTGCCAACCTTAGCGATACCGAATCTTGCTTTTTGTGAGCGATTTTCTTACATGCGAAAGCACTCATTGGAAAGCAGAAATTTTATGGAAACCGTGAAATTTTGTATAAAAAACTGTCCTAAAGACTGTCCCAGAAAGTATGGACACAACCAAAAATCGCTGCCATTTCGCAATGGTTTAGAATCTGTCAATTTTTATTTTTACGTCCTGTTGTTTACACTCTTCTCTAACCACTTGTGCAGTTGTTTATTAGTTTTCATTAGTTTGCTCCGAAATGCGTGGACTTTCAGCAGAACAACGTCGAAAAATTGTGTACAAATGGTGCACAGATCGCGGACTGTCACTGAGAAAGAAAGCAAAAATGGAAGGAGTAAGTGAAAAAGCCTTATGAAATGCAATCAGGAGTTCCGTGACCTTTGAGGATAAACCGAAAACGGGTCGAAAAAAAGGTCCTGCTAACCCTCAGTTGGATTAACGTATACTGAAGGCGTTCGAGCAAAAGAAGGAGGTTTCAGTTCGGAATGTGGCCAAAAAAGTGGGCACTTCGAAGTCAAATGTTCTTCGTGCTAAAGAACGTTTGAATCTTCGAACCTATAAGAACCAAAACGTAGTCCAAAACAAGAAGCATCGATCAGGCCGAGGGTTCGAAAGCTGTACAATACGATTCTTGCTGGAAATTTAAACTGCATAATCGTGGACCACGAAACCTACGTGAAACTCGATTACAAATCCTTGCCGGGACCACAATATTATACGGTGCGAGAAGGGCAAGTGTTAAACCAGTCCGAGATATCGATTGATGTCGAAAAATTTGGTAAGAAAGCTATGGTCTGGCAAGCAATTTGTAGCTGCGGTAAGATTTCGAAACCCTTCATCACCACTGCATCAATGAACAGCGAAATGTACATCAAGGAATGTTTACAAAAACGACTTCTACCCATGATTCAAAGCCACAAGGATCCTGTTGTCTTCTGGCTAGATCTTGCTTCTTGCCACTACTCTAAATCAACGGTAGAATGGTATACTACCAAAAATGTCACTTTTATCACACAAGACATGAATACACCAAATTTCCCACAACTTCGACCAATTGAGGAATTTTGGGAAACCATTCAAAAGTTCGAAAAAGATTGGAAAAAAGTGTCAAAACTTGTCGCTAAGAAGTCTGTAAGGAATTTAATGAGGAACGTTCGCAAGAAGGTGCGCCAGATAGTCTACAATGGCTAAGTAGCAAATGTTGAGAATAATATTCTGTTGTTGTAGTCTAATATTATCAGTATATCAAATAAAATTTGAATATCTAACACTTGTGAATTATTTACAGCGAAATCAAAGGGCGTCCATACTTTCTGGGACAGTCTTTATGTGTAATGATATCGAAAATAAGATAAAACATTGTTGAAATGTAGATGTTCAAACGTTGATCACTGTTTTGTACGGTTTTATTTTCTGTATTTTGAATTTGCACACCGGTATAAAAAAAACAAACACGTAGTCCTACGTCAAAATATTTAGAGTGATTTTTATAACGTGAAGATATAGAACAGAAAAGTGAAACTTGATAAGGTTTATTTGAGCAAGCCGAAATCTTTTGGAAACTTAACTTTCACCTTCATACATACCAGAGACTTAGATAATTTTAACTGTTCAGATGCTTAAGCTCGACTCCTCCGATTGAAGGTGGAAGCTAAGTTACTAAAAAATTTCTGCTTGCTCAAATGACCCTTGTCAAGTCCCACCTTTCTGTTATTTATCTTCACATCCTTGCTCTACCTTAAATAATTTTGATTTTGTGTATTATTCCGAGCTACAATATAAATTCTCTTGTTATTGAAAAAATACAAACAAAGGGTGATTTTTAAAAAGGTATAGGATTCGACATTCAAAAAAAAATATATATATATGATGAAATCTATATTGAAATAAATAAAACGATCAATATAATTTGATGTTTGAAGACGATTTCATGCAAATGTCGGCCGCGGTTCAGCTTTAGATGGTCCATGCGTATGGTACAATTTTGGCACGTTCTCTCCAACATATCGGCCGGTATTTAACGAATAAATGCTCCAATATTGGCTTCCAGTGCGTCAATCGTTGCTGGTTTATCCTTGTAGACATAAGCCTTAACAAGGCCCCACAAGAAATAGTCCAAAGACGTTAAATCACACGATCTAGAAGGCCAATTGACGGGCAAAATTTTGTTATTTTCTGGCGTGCTGTGTGGGATGTGGCACCGTCTCGATGAAACCACATGTCAGGCATGTTCTTCCATTTTGCGCAAAAAATCGTCAATCATCACACAGTAGCGCTCGCCATGCACAGTAACGGTCCACCCATCGTTGCCTTTGAAGAAGTACGGCCCGACGATGCCGATGGTGTGGACGATAATCCACACCGAACAGTGACTTTTTTGGGATGCATTGGTAGCTCTTGCAATGCTTCTGGCTGGTCTTCACTCCAGATGCGGCAATGCTGCTCGTTAACATATCCATCTAATCAGAAATGAGCATCGTCCAAACGACGATTCATGATTAAATTAAAGAACCAAACTGAACAAGTTTGACAATGATAGAAGAAACGATTCACTCGTGATCTGACAAAAACAGTGTTGCCATAAAGATACTAGCAAAAATATTATCCTTTAGTTCAATTTTTTCGCTCGAAAAACCCACTTCTTTCACCGGCCCTCATCACGAAATATCACTCTTGATGAATTAGGGTTATATTTACTGTCATCAGCGGTTTATCCACATTCCTAATTACTCGCTTTTCGAATGAGAATTTAACTGTAAGCAAATCCCTGATAGCAGTCAAAAGTGCCCATCCAGTCCATTTTGTTAGGTTATGTCACTAGCATGAAAACCCTAATTGAAAATTTAAAAAGCATAGCTCAGAGATGAGTCTTTAACCGTAAATTTGTTTACTACTCAGAGGATTTTATTCACTGTCACAATTGTGATGAAAAAATACAAAATTTACGTTTTCTGAGATCGACATATCCGAACATCTAAAATGACCCATTTTTGCAACTGATTTCATACAATGTTCAGGCTTTTTGTTTCATTTGTTAGTTCAAATATGTAATGTTTACCTTTCTGTGTGAATAGCAGGGTATATTTGACACATGTTTATTTTTGGAGGAATGTCAACATTGACAGCACTGGTAATTTGACATGTTCTTAAGTCATTCGTCTATTTTCAGACATTTAACGAATTGCGTTTTTATGAGTTCGTCATACGTGGACTTAGGTTATTTGTAAATTAATTTTTGCTGTTGTGTATTCAAAAGTTTATGACGTTTTTATACGTCAAAACAAAACAAGCTAATTATAAATCGCTAAATTTGAACGACTTTTGAGCATCGGCAACGTTTGTAATGAATTTTCCACTAAGTTAGCGATTTCACGTTTCCTCTCGCCGCCATCGAATACAAAAGTAACAGTAATTGTTCGCATAGTAGCTGAGGGCACTAATGGAAATGTGTTCCGGGAAGTGTTTTTAACGAGACCGAAAGTCTACCAGCGGCACCAACACATCCACCGTGAACGATTTCCTGCGCTTGGTTTGGAATATATTTTTTCCACTGAAACGAGAAGGACGAGAAAATACCCAACCGTTCTCGAGGATTATTTTCCCAGGAAGAAAAATGATGCTGTCTGCACTGCTGTGGGATTTTCCAAGGAACCAGAAGGATCCACTTCGCAGCACAAGTTTCAACTATTTCCATATAACGATTTAACCTATCTCAAAATTCAAAGGCTAAAAATTGACTAAACTTTTATTCTTGGAACCAGAAACAAAGCGCAAAGGAATCCTTTCAAGAATTCTCCCAAAACAAACCCGCACCAAAATGGCTCCAGTCGCTGTTGAAAAATTCATCACCCAAAACGTCTGCCCCGTCCTTCCGATCAGTTCGAAGGAATACTTTTAGATCATAGTCCATCCATGCCACCATCGCGTGGCTGCCGTCGTCGTCGTCGTTGCCGTCATCGACGTCCTCATCGTATCGACAGCGACAAACACCCCACCCCCAACTCCCAACCCAGTCTGCTACGGGGCTTACATCGGTGGAAGCGACGCTGTCGGAATCGGCGTCGGTAGCAACACGTTACCCTTCCATTCAGCAGATTGCCTGCGGGAACAGGCAAAAAAAACTCTGTGCATTGATGAGGAAAAAGGCAGCCAGTTACAGTGAATTCCTAACCTAGGACAACCTTATTCTGTGTTGAGGGAAAGTGCCAACCTGGATGGAATCTACCACGGTTGCATGGATGAACGGATTGATTCAGTTCTTTTTTTTCAGGCGAAGGACTATGACGACGAAGACGCGTTCGACAACGACGACGATTTGTTTATTTTTTGCTCTCCTTAGATGTTCGATTATTTTACTGATGTTCTGCGGATTGGAAATAAAGACTGTTGTGATTGAAAGTCTAACACATCATCTTGTTTGAAATTATTTTAAAGCAGTTTATTTTCACAAAGAATTCCCCATTGCGGAGTACCTTCCCATATATCATATTCCGTGACGTCCCACGGAGCAGTCTTGCTGACGCCTACAGTAAATTCTCATTTTCCACAACTTTCCGTACCGAAAATTACTATAATTGGTAGTATTTCAGGACCTGCCCGGCAGCTCATAACCGTACCAGAATTATAATAACGTCGTAGATCCCGGCTCCATTGCATGACAACACCCAAACTAGCCCGCCACTGAAAATTACTACAAATTACTACTCATTTCGTGGTTCATTTTTGCTTACTTCCCCCTCTAGTTAGTTGTTTTTGTTTACTAGAGCTGTTCTGAACCTACTCTATTCCTATTGAAACTTCCTAGAATTTCATCGATGGTAATTACGACCGATGATGTCTAGGGCTTCCTTGCCAAACCTCGCCCCCTGACCGACGAAAGACCGGCGACGACGGCATTGTTTTTATTTCGATTTGCTTTTGATGTTTCTGCTGGTAGCCAACCGAACCAAGTTCCGCCACGAATCCGAAATAATTGCGTCGTCCGAGCCTGCACACACATAGCAAGCCCGGAAAGCCAATTTCCTTTTCAATCTGCGCACGCGAAATAATGTTGTCCTAGGTTCGGTTGTTTTGTTACACTGTTAACGGTGGGTTGGGGAGGAAAGGAGGCTTGGGGCTTCACGTCTCGCCTATCGATTTCGACCTCCCTTTTTCCAGCAGTGTTTGGGTGGCATTTGTTTTGAAGGATGATGAGGGAGTTGCCTATTTTAGGAGTTGTTCAAATGGTAATACGATACGAGTATATATGATGACGAGGAGGATAGTATGAGAAGTAATAAGAATAGTAGTAGCATAATTATAGTGAGTGTCATTAGAAAAGCTACTACAAAGTAGCAGAATTTAGAAAAAAAACAAAAACTTACCAGAAAAAATTATAACTATAAATATACATAAATACGAAATCGAAATATGAAATAAAAAGAGAAGCAATAGCAATTGCGATAAGGACTGTAAGAGAAATAGGGCCATAGATAAAAAGAGGTATGTGTCTAGAAATAGATATGTAGACAAAATTGTTTATATATTGCTTTATGATCCATCTGACAGTAGATGTCTTAATAAATAGTGTGATGTAGGAATCAAAAGAAGAACAGGAATAATATAAAAAATAGAAATATGGATTTGAAAAGGAATAGGAATAGGAATAGGAATAGGAATAGGAATAGGAATAGGAATAGGAATAGGAATAGGAATAGGAATAGGAATAGGAATAGGAATAGGAATAGGAATAGGAATAGGAATAGGAATAGGAATAGGAATAGGAATAGGAATAGGAATAGGAATAGGAATAGGAATAGGAATAGGAATAGGAATAGGAATAGGAATAGGAATAGGAATAGGAATAGGAATAGGAATAGGAATAGGAATAGGAATAGGAATAGGAATAGGAATAGGAATAGGAATAGGAATAGGAATAGGAATAGGAATAGGAATAGGAATAGGAATAGGAATAGGAATAGGAATAGGAATAGGAATAGGAATAGGAATAGGAATAGGAATAGGAATAGGAATAGGAATAGGAATAGGAATAGGAATAGGAATAGGAATAGGAATAGGAATAGGAATAGGAATAGGAATAGGAATAGGAATAGGAATAGGAATAGGAATAGGAATAGGAATAGGAATAGGAATAGGAATAGGAATAGGAATAGGAATAGGAATAGGAATAGGAATAGGAATAGGAATAGGAATAGGAATAGGAATAGGAATAGGAATAGGAATAGGAATAGGAATAGGAATAGGAATAGGAATAAGAATAGGAATAGGAATAGGAATAGGAATAGGAATAGGAATAGGAATAGGAATAGGAATAGGAATAGGAATAAAAATAGAATACAGAATACAGAATACAGAATACAGAATACAGAATACAGAATACAGAATACAGAATACAGAATACAGAATACAGAATACAGAATACAGAATACAGAATACAGAATACAGAATACAGAATACAGAATACAGAATACAGAATACAGAATACAGAATACAGAATACAGAATACAGAATACAGAATACAGAATACAGAATACAGAATACAGAATACAGAATACAGAATACAGAATACAGAATACAGAATACAGAATACAGAATACAGAATACAGAATACAGAATACAGAATACAGAATACAGAATACAGAATACAGAATACAGAATACAGAATACAGAATACAGAATACAGAATACAGAATACAGAATACAGAATACAGAATACAGAATACAGAATACAGAATACAGAATACAGAATACAGAATACAGAATACAGAATACAGAATACAGAATACAGAATACAGAATACAGAATACACAATACAGAATACAGAATACAGAATACAGAATACAGAATACAGAATACAGAATACAGAATACAGAATACAGAATACAGAATACAGAATACATAATACAGAATACAGAATACAGAATACAGAATACAAGAGAACGAGGTTCAAATGACGTTAATGTAAATGTTAGACGAAAGACGAAAGACGAAAGACGAAAGACGAAAGACGAAAGACGAAAGACGAAAGACGAGAGACGAAAGACGAAAGACGAAAGACGAAAGACGAAAGACGAAAGACGAAAGACGAAAGACGAAAGACGAAAGACGAAAGACGAAAGACGAAAGACGAAAGACGAAAGACGAAAGACGAAAGACGAAAGACGAAAGACGAAAGACGAAAGACGAAAGACGAAAGACGAAAGACGAAAGACGAAAGACGAAAGACGAAAGACGAAAGACGAAAGACGAAAGACGAAAGACGAAAGACGAAAGACGAAAGACGAAAGACGAAAGACGAAAGACGAAAGACGAAAGACGAAAGACGAAAGACGAAAGACGAAAGACGAAAGACGAAAGACGAAAGACGAAAGACGAAAGACGAAAGACGAAAGACGAAAGACGAAAGACGAAAGACGAAAGACGAAAGACGAAAGACGAAAGACGAAAGACGAAAGACGAAAGACGAAAGACGAAAGACGAAAGACGAAAGACGAAAGACGAAAGACGAAAGACGAAAGACGAAAGACGAAAGACGAAAGACGATAGGCGAAAGACAAAATACGAGAAGAAAAACACGAGGTTCAAATGATTTCTGAGAGACATGGTCACCATCAAACATTTCTATCCATTTCTCGTATAGAAAAACACAAGTCCTGAAACAAGTTTTGATATAAAATTAGCTTCTTAGACTCTTAGCAGGCAGAGCAATTGCATGATTAGTGTTATGATCCTATTGACACTAGAAATATTTTGTGGCCAAAGTTCGAAAAGAAAGCTTGAATGGCTTAAAAAGCACTCCACAGCATTTTCCATTAACTCAGGGTCACGAGATCGGAAACGTTTAAATGAGAACGAAAATTTTTTTCCTACATTATTATCTGATACAAAAACATTCCGCATGATGAGCAGAACTGGAAGTGGCGTCTGTGAACCACTGCAGTGCTTTGTTTGGCAGAGCAAAAATAAAAATCATTAACGATAATAGTGAAAAATCGCTACAATTTGTTGAATCGTAGAAACACGAAATTATTCAAACAGTTTGGATGGCAATAACCATAAAAATCGTCCGTTTGTACACATTTTGCTGTTGTTGATTACTTTAGAAATTTTATACCTTGTAGCGTAACCAATTTCAGTTGGAGGACTTTATTTGAATTAAGAGTAAATTTTCTCTGAAGCTGAAAAATGATTCGTTTGTTAATTATATATCCCATCACAAGTGTTGCACAAAACACCTTTGAAGTGGTGTGGAATGCTATGCATTTCACACCCTTTTTTCCAGAAACGGCAAAAAGCTTTTTCTACTCACATTTCACTCTCCTTTTCTTCGAAACCACTTCGCAATCAAAACACTACAAAGGGGATGCAGAACGTAATTCAAACTCCCCATCCATCGCCGTTCAGAACCGGGAAGAACAAAAACGCATCACCGATTTTGCGAAAAGTGCATTCACACCGTTCGGGAAATTACCATATGGCTTTATTCGTGTTCTGTGCGTGTGTGCAATAGTGGCTGTTGCGACTGTGTTGGTGCAATGCAAGCCTCGAGTCTGTATGCATGTTTCATGCCTACTGTGAATGGTTGAGTAGGTCGGTCATTGAACCTGGCATCCAGCCCGAACGTCTCCCCCTGGGCACTTCGAGGGCCATCATCACCAGTGCCAACCACGCGCTGCACCCTTCTCCGTTATTTCCACACCAACGACCAACAACGAAAAACTGCACTCTCTATTCCGCGCGCCAACACTGACACCAATGGTACGGCGTCATAGGCCGGCCGGCTGGCAGTGCAATGGGACGGAAGAATCAATGACAGAAAGTAATTTGCTTTTCTCTTGCTCTTTGCATGCGCTAGAATTTTCAGTCCGCGTCCTAACTTACTACTTTAAGATGGCAGAATGTAATAACCGATCTTGGTTGCAAGCTAGATGCAATAGATGGTAAAATTCATAAATCATTTAGTTATAAGTTAAGTTAGTTCAAAAATTGTAAGCAGTCAGATTTCTTATACGATTTTACGTCTCGCGAATTGGAAAGATCACAACAATGATAATAATGTAAACCGACGATTTTAAATTTTGTAATGACAAGTCCAAAGCGAAAATTAAATTTTAGTTTTATTCATACAATAAATGAGAGAAAATGTATCGAAACTGTTCTCTGTTTTGTGTTTTAAATAAGACTTCCAAAGGTGAGCCATGAATCCCAGTACTTGGGTACTTCCAATTCGGAATTTAAAATATGATGGTCATCGTCCTAAAATTAGAACAAGACTTGCAGTAGAAGAAGTAGAAAATTGTCTAAATTTCTATGAATACATGAATTTTAAAGAATACATTCAATATCTGTTGCTGCAAAGAGAGAAATTGTCCCCAAATGTCCTACAAAAGTTATAGAAAATTGATGTACATATAATTGGCAGTTTTAACATCAAAATTTCAATCTAATCTTTCCAGATAATTTGACCTATGGTAAGAATTTTGATGAAAGTGCTCAATATCTCGTTCGAATTTTCCAAGTGAAATATCTTCAAATCAAACCAAATGCATATATTAAAGTTTCACTAGGGGGACGGGTATGGCATGATGGGATAGTCGATGGCTTTCACGCTGCCCACCTGGGTTTGATTCTCAAGCACGCACATAGGGTCAGAAAGTTTTTCTGGCCCGAAGAGGCGGATGACTTTAAGGATAAAGCTTCTATAATTGAAACAAAAATAGTTTCATTGCAACAATTTGCAATCGATGCTTTGAAGCGTTCCTTCTAAAAGGCTTGCTCGCGACAAGATTTGCACAGAACAATGTTGGAATAAAATATATTTGCGTTTTGTTCAATCCAGAATGCATTTTTTATTAATTTAATTGTGAATTATTATTCATTCAAAAACTAATTACAGCTAAGTAATTGGACTGCATGGATAAACTATGAACTTTTGAGTTTACTAAAGTCATTAAGGTCTGTTCAGATTTCTTTGCAACCGATTTATTTACTTTTGTCCAAGATTTTCGAAGCTTGTTGTTTATATTGAGAGAGCTCACTTCACGAAAGCCCAGTACCGCTCGATAGGTCGCAACATCTTTGGCGTAGTGACAAGATACCAAATCAAGTCAGAATAGCGAAGGAGCGTCATGGCTACTTAGGACTTAGAGACTGGGCAAAATGTAGGTTCGAAAGTTAAAACTAAAACTCGCGAACTGTGTATTTATTCTAGTTTCGGAAACCAGATTTTTGGAGCTGGTTTCTTGACTAGTTCTTGAAACTGACTTTAGTTTCTTCTGTTCAGAAGTTGTACCCAGAGTTCTCATTTTCAGGAACAAAATTTAGGATAAGAATTCTAGATCTGGATTCTGGATCAAAACTTTAGATCTGTACTTTGAACCAGAATTTCTAAACTAGCTCAGAACAATATTTTAATTTCTAAACTTAGTTTCAAAATGTACTCTCTGAATTCAGTTTTACAATTTACCTCCCAAATTCAGATTCAAAATTCAATTCCATAATACAGAGCCTGCATGCTGGAATTGAATAGATTTTAAGCATGAATTCAATTTCTTACATCAGGTTCCGAAATAAAGTTCAGAATTAAAGTTGTCAATCGAATATCGAAACATTGAAAAACGTAATGGACGGTGATTACAGGAAATCAATGCAAGTTTTATTACTGACAGATCCGATATTGTCATTGCGACGGCACACAACTGCTGTTATAACTTGCTCTTCTTTCGGTGCCATCTTCGATCTAAAAGCTTGTAGCTTGTAGTAGTGTTGATGACGTATTTCCACAGGGGGGAGTCCAAATTTTGTCGCGAATATGCCTTAGTAGGGTTTCGATTTATCAGAACAAAATTAAACCGAAAAAATAACTCTAATAATAAATACTCTAGGGGACGGTTATAGCGTGATGGGAAAGTCGATGCCTTTCACGCATCCCACCTGGGTTCGATTCTCAACCTCGCACATAGGGTCCTCTATACCCGATCAGATGGTAATAACAGAATTATAACAAGTGGAGTAATTTATTTCAGAAATATTTAAAATAACAAAAATCATAACAAAAAAGACTCTAACGAGAACAAAATCGTAACAGATTTTGAAACGTTTGTATCAGTTGTAAAAAATTAGATAACAACAGAAAAACTATATCACAGCCAACTATTAGCATCGTTTCAGTCCAAAATTGTTGAATGATTTTTTTTTATTAAATTAATAATTTATTTAGTGATTTGGTTTCTTCATTTAGTTTTTTGAAATTCTGATCATTATATTTCGATATAAAGCAACGGAAGAACTCATTTTTTTAATTATTGAACTTAATCATGAATCTTGCAAATGAGAATAAAACAACAAAACTGTTTATGTTATTATACTGTTATAATAAGTTTTAACTTTCAACTATTTTCATTTGTTAAATATCTCAAAATTACACTAATTATTATACATATCAACTGTTGATATACTTGTGTTATGATTTTGTTATGTGCATCTGATCGGGTAATCTGTATAATTAAAACAAAAAATAAGCGCATTATTTTCATTCTATTAAGATATAAGTTACTGTTTTTTACATAAGAAAGATCAACTTTGATAGATTGTGTCACATTCCGATCCAATCCTCATTGAATGTTTTAGTTCAAGGAGGATTTTGATTACACCGATTAAAATTTTTCTGTCAGTCAGCAAATTGTAAACTGAAATTCCATTTCAGTTTTCCCTTACAATGACAATTTTTTTTTAAATCGACATATTCAAAAAAGTCGGAAAAATTTGAATATTTCTAAAATCGAAACTTTTTGAAAATAATTCGACTTTGACTTCGCGTAGCAAAAACTGCAAAACTAAAGAATTTTTGTTTGATGCCAAGTACTCGTCCAAATCTAGTAAATTTTCATATTTTTTTGAAAAATAAAAAGTGTTGATTTAGGAAAAAATTCGGAATAACACCAGATTTCGACGCTTCATGCATTTCTAAAGACAAAACAAGAACTGAATAATTTTAGAAATTCGCAATAATTCGGTCTTCGGCTTCAGCGATCTGTTAAATAAGGCTGTTATATACTGCCCGACGTTTCGACCACAGGTTATGGTCGTTTTCAAGGGAAATATAGAAAACTATAACCAGTGATCGAAATGTCGGGCAGCTTGTAACATCCGTTCTTATTTAAGTGTCTGCTAAAACAGAAGACATAATTATTGCTAAATACCTGTTTGGTGGAATTTTTGTACACTTAGAAATTCGCGTAAAAAACCGCGTAGCATTGGAAATCCGCGTAGAAAAAAATAATGTAACTTCGGGAACCCGCGTAATAGCCGCATAAAAGAAAACTGCGTAAAAGTGTATACCTCTGGAACCGGAAGCATACGCCACTAGATCTTCAAACTCGAAGTATTTAGTTAGTTGCATTTTGACGGTTACGACACTTATACCAATATACCTCCGTAGCCGGATTTTCGAATATAATTTATGAGCCAATAGCAGCTTTTTAACGAGCCTAAGGTTACAGAAAATGGTTTTGCAATTTCCAAAAATATTGAGTGGAGCCGAAAGTGCGTTCTATCGGTTATGTCACTTATACCATCATAATTTATGTATTCATCATTGTTCTATCGAATTGTTTTCTTAAAACTTTTCCTATACTTACCAGAGTGGTAGCAGAGTAGAGCTACTTGGACGGGTTTGAAAAGGTTGTAAGTTTGAGTGCTGTCTTTAGTATAAAATAAATTTTTTTTCGAGATAACACAAAATCTTCCTGTTTCATGTAATCTCGAGATGTTGGCATAAAAACTTTCGTTTTCGGAAATCTTAAAACATTTCGAAGTCCCAGAAAGTCGATTTTTTCAAAAATAAAATCTTATCAAGATTCAAGAGACACCAAACCTCAAAGTTTCATGAAATTCTAAGGCTTTTAAACAATTTTTTTTCGATTTCGAAAAACTCAAAAATTCACAGAATTGAAAAAAATTTTAATTCAATATCTTAATCTCGACGTTGCATGCAATTCTACAAATTTTCGATCTCGGAAATTCCATGCACCTCTTCCTTCTACGGTGATTTTCTAAAATCAAAAATTTTCAAACTTTGACCATCGGGCGGCATCCCTTACCCATATCAGATTTAGCTCAAATTTTACTTAGGGACTTTTATTCAGGTGTTTAAACTTTTTTCCGCTACCGCTTAACGAAATTAGACATAACCCTAAAAGACATAACCCTAAAATATTGACAACCCAATGTATTTGCTTTAAAATCTACAGTTAGAGACTACAACAAAAAAAAGGTGGATGGGTAATGTAAAAAACGTAGCTGGAGGAGGTGAATACGAAGAAATCTGACATGTTTTTTCACCCTTCTAAACATGCATAATCGTTTTTTATTCCGAATATCAATAATTGATCGATTGTGCGAATTTTGCAATATTTCTTGCTTCGTTTCCCGAATTGTAACAGTGCTTTTATACCAAAGTATGAGTTATTAACGGCACATATATTCTACCACACAAATAACACTGAACGAGAGATAACAAACAATGTAATAGTTGCATTTTTTTGTAGATTTACATACTCAGTGGAGGAAACTTCGGATAGTTCTTTGGGAATACTTTACTGGTTCCAAATAGAACAAATGTGTGAAATGTATAAGATGTTCGCAACTGTTGAGTACTTTTTGCCTCCATTTTTATTTATCTACACCAGAACCTGTATTTTGGGTATTGAGGAACCAGGGCTCTATAACTCTGAAATCCTCATTTTCAAAATTTATGTTATAACTGAATTCCGAACCTGAATTATGGAGCAGAGTTTAGTTCCAAAGTCTAGTTCTATAGCCCATGTTCCTGGTTCAATTTACGTATGCAGGTTCTAAATTCTGAACCTGAGTTTTGGCGATGAATCTGTAAACTAAATTTAGTAATTAAATTCTGAAACTGATTTCAGGGATTAAATCATTCAGAAATTAAATTATTATTCAGAAGTCAGTTCCAAAATTTTTTTTACCGAGTTCAGATCTAAATTTTTATTCTATAATCCAGATCTAAAATTTATATCTTAAATTTTGTTCCAGAATTGTGAAGTTGAATACCAGAATTTGAGGTCTGAATACTAATTCCAAACTTAAATTAAAACACTGAAGTGCTAAATTCTAGCAATTAGATTCTAATACTTGAATAACGTCCAGAATTCAAGTGGATCATGTTTTAAATTCAGTTTCAAAGCTCAGTTTTAAAATTAAGTTCCAGAGTTCCAATTCAAATGAGGCTTTACACCTCGCAAAAGTCTGTTTTTACTGCTGCTGATTGAAGGTTCTCTGCACGACTTCCAGTTCCGTTAATGCACAAGAAGAAATGATCGATTTTCGATCATGGTTTACCATTTATACTCGTCCAGTTGAACACCGGAACTGAGACTACCTCAAAACCGTCGTCCAAGTACGAGAAAGGCAAACAAGTGCTATGAGTTTTCCTCCTTGTTTCCAAAAGTTTGAGAAAACTATATTCTTGCGTTATTTATGGTTATCTCAAACTGTTGAAAATTGAATCATAGATAGCTGATCATAAAACTCGAGATATTCACGATTAAGTTCTTCCAATTCTTCCACAGGGCGAATTTTGAAAAAGGCGCCCCAGAGTAAAGTTAGACGTATTCACGTCAAAATAAACATAGGTTTCCTCTTCAGCGTAATTAAATATTTGCTAAGAGAACTAAGCAAATCATATTCGAAACTTTTCCTGTAAACTTTTCAAGATAACAAGGCAACCTGAAAAACAGTCTCAGCTTTCAATGCACCAAATCCAAAACTTCTAACGGGTTGCAAAATAAATTAGAAATTATCTCGTCCGAGGAATAATGGTCGTAACAAATCGATTGTTAGTCGACCTGCATGGCATGTTACACCGTCCTATTGAAATCAGTAGCTATTCAAACCATTTCCACGAACAATGGGCATCATAAAATCATTTATCAACTCTCGATAACCATCACCATTAACAGTTTTCATTGTTCCATCATCGTCTTGGGAAAATAGGGATCAATCACCATATCCGCACAAATACCACGCCAATCTGTAACTTGTTGGTTGTATAGAGGCTGTTCCTCAATTATTTGTGGGCTTCCAGTGGCATAGAACTGACAATTTTGCTTATTAACGTCTCAATTTAACGTGAAATGTGCCAAGTTCGATTTTTATAAATGAGAAATTATTTCGAAAGTGAAGCTGAACAATTTCATTGCGTTCTTTTGGTGTGTACTGTTCTGTGGTGAACTTGTCCTGGGATGACGCTTCCAACGCAGTATGTCATTCGTCGATCTGAAAATTCTTTCAAAAGCTACTGAGTTACGTGATACTTCCACTTTAAATGACCCACCCTATATGTGGTGAAAACCGCGGAAAAGCTACTGCGGAGAACGGGACTCGAACCCATAGCTAGCTCTGATCCGAGGCAATCATTTTTCCAATTAAACTACCCTGCATGTGAAACACTTGAAGCAACAGCCTAATTAAACAGATGAACCGAGCATGTTCAGCTGTGATATTCAGAGGTATGAGTATCGTAAACCATACATGCAAAGAGACCTTTCGCAAGAGAATACTCCATATATGAGAGGAGAGAGCATTTGCGAGAAATCATTGTGTCTCATTAGGGCATGTTCAGGAGTGTTCTAGTTCTAGATGCATAATTTATGACAGTTACAAAATTTAAATCTGGATTTTATAACAAGAAAAACTGGCAGCCCCAGCAGTGTTTTATTCGTGTTTCAAATATACAAAGAATAGAACGGCATCGTAGACCAGTTTAAAATTTGAAAGAAGAACTGGTCGAATAAATAAAACTAGAACGGCTTGCTGGGGACACGTTTGTTCCAGTTTCTGTTCTATTATAGATCTTCCTTATAGAGCTTTTAACTGCTGAATTTGTTCTTATGTCGCTTTTGCAACACTTGCTATTCCCCGGTATCATACGAAAGAAAATCTAGCGTTCATTGTTTTTATGGTTTATGTGTTTTTTTTATGTGAAAATATCGAGTTGTTCCTGAGATATGGATGCTTAAAGTGGAACATGTTATTTTCGCAGAGGTAAACAGTATGCAGTGTAGAGCCGCAGGAGTTCATTCGGGATCAAAGAATATTATATGTTTTTGTCTGTTTTTGAGTTCTGTAGCGAATGCTATTTTTGTTTTTATTCAAATGAGTTTTACAAAAAACAAAGAGTGATTTTTCAAGAGGTATCGGATTTGATGCTCAAAAAAATTTTTTTGAGGAAATTGAATAGGGGAAAGTATTAGCTTAACTGCTGGTTGGAATGCCCCCCTTCCTTTTTTAAGTATTCAAGACTTTTCTAGACAAAAGTTTTACCACTAAAACTATCATTTCGTAAGAACTTTCTGCTATGCAAGCTTGGCAGTTGTCGTTTGCTGGAAAATAGAAAAAAACTGAAAATATCGTTAGGCAGCTATTCGATGTAAGGTTTTGCTTCGACTAAACAAACATTTTTACCCGGTAAAACGTCTAATGGTCGGTTGCTACTTAGTATTCCACTTTAAGCAGTGCTAATGTCTCTGTTTACAGTATAAAAATCCAGACAAACAAAGCCATTTCTACGATATAAGAATTTTCTCATAACAGTCACTCTACAGACATTATGCCCACCTTCGATTCAACAGTATGTTTCGAGTTAGAAGATTGTTTTTAAGATTTATAACGATAAATAAAACAAAATGTAGCGTTGGGAAGATACAAAATGTCGGTTTCCTACTGTAATTAATTGTTTATGCAATTGATTTCTGATGCAAAGAATATCTTCTATATCTGCTTTTCTTCTATATCGACATTTCAAAGAGCGTATTGCTTCATTGTTGTGGGGCACAATGTCTCTTGTACTGGGGCATACCACTGATTTTTTGTGAGGTATATTATACGGTTGCTGGGGCATCATGCCTACGGCAAGCGAAAAAACTGAGAATGTGGTCGTTTTAGAAAATATGTTTGTATCAATCAGTTTTCATCACCTCTACCGAAATCATTGAATATAGCTCAATGTATTCTTAAGAGGGACATAATATAACACTTTACCCTAAATCTTGATCGGAATCGATAGAACGATCAATATAATCTAATGTTGGAAGATGATTTCATGCAAATGTTGGCCGTGGTTTCGCTTTAGAAGGCCCATGCGCAAGGTCTGATTTTGGCACACTCTCTCCAACATTCGACCGATATTTCACGAATAAATTCTTCAATATTGGCTTCCAGTGCGTCAATCGTTGCTGGTTTATCCTTGTAGATATAAGCCTCAATTTGGCCCCAAAGTCCAAAGGCGTGAAATCACACGATCTAAACGGTCAATTGACGGGTCCAAACGTGAAGCTCTCAATTTGGTCATTGTTTCGCGTGCCGCGTGGGATGTGGCACCGTCTCGTTGAAACCACATGTCAGGCATGTATAATTCTTTCATTTTGGGTAAAAAAACCCGTAGTGCTCGCCATTCACAGTCACGTTCCGCCCATCGCCCATTCGAAGAAGTACGTCCCTATGATGCAAACGGCCTATAATCCATACCAAACAGTTACTTTTTTTGTATGCATTGGTAGCTCTTGAAATGCTTCTGGCTTCATTCCAGATGCGGCAATTTTGCTTGTTGGCGTATCCATTCAACTAGAAATAGACTTCGTCGCTGAACACAATTTTTCGATAAAATAGTGAATCTTCCTCCAACTTTGCCACCGCTCATTTATGATAAAATTACAGACCAAACTGAACAAGTTTGACAATAACACACATGATACAATTCATGCGTGATCTGTCGAAAACAGTGTTGCCAAAAAGATACCAGCAAAAAATCACCCTTCACAACAAAATTGCAACCATTGCAAAATCTTCTTCAAAATTGTTTAAAAAAGTATGATAAACATTTTTTTTTAATTTTCTCAACTCTCACACGATGCAGTCTTCAACGCCTGTTAAACTGACGTGAGTTATTGTTAGAACAAATTATAAATTCAAGTTTTATACGGAGAATAGTTTACCTATTTGCTTATTTAAAAGAATCAATTTATGTCACTTAAAATCGGCCCCAAGATGTGAAATAATAAGGTAAACAAGTTCCTATCTCATGCCTGGCTGCTGTCGCCTTAGATGGGCTATTGGTGACACGGGAAAATATTGTTACAAGCGGAAAATTTGTAAATCTGTCTCACTTTAGCAGGACAGTCTCATTTAAACTTGTTTTTTTTGTGGGAATGCAAAAAGTACGTCTTGTCGGTTACGCCGCTTACACCGTTATATTTCCGGGACCAGAAGTAACAGCCAGAGAGTTCGAACTTGATCAATGACCCAATAGTTGCTTTCAAATGAGCCTAAGCTTGTTAAGTCGTTTCAACCATTTCCGATAAAATTGAGCGGGAAGAAAAATATTGCACACTGAGACATTTCCTGATCTCGTCGAGCTGAGTCGAACGGTATTTAATATAACACTATGGGTATCCGTGATTCTGTTCGATAGTCGGTTTTTACAACACCTCTATCTCCTCTCTATAGAGAAAGGCAAAACTACGTAATGCTAGTAGTTTGCATTTTAGACACTTTACAACAAAATTGCAACAATCGCAATTTTTTTTTCACATTAGTTTTAAAAAGTATGATAAACAATTCCTTATTTGAATTTTTTCAACTCTCACTTTTTTAATTTTTTTCAAATCGGTCCTGCAGTTCTTTAGTTATCGTGCACATCAGTTTAACAATTTGACAGCTAGACAGGTGTGGTTTCTATCATTAGTTGCCTGCGGCCATCACATCAGATGGCAGTTTGTTAATTTAACGATACGGGAAATGATTCATCCGGTGAAACGGTTTATAAAGGCCAAAGTCTTGGTATTACATTCCTTTTGTGGAATTTGATCTTCTGTTCCAACAGACTTCGAAGCCGATTATTAGAACCATTGCAGGGCTGGTGCTACAATCCTACTGACACTAAAAATCATGCCAGGCCGGGATTCGAAAATACGACAACTGGGTTGTAAGACCAGTGCCCTATGCATTTAATCGCCAACCCTGGCTTATAACGGTTTATAACGAACCGTAAACAAAACAACATTAATAATTTTCTTCAAAATAGTGTTGGTTTGAACCGTATTTCCTCACGTCTAGACGATGGCCACTCTCCAACTAATCCTAATAATGCCGACGGTGTTAGTGAACTTTCGTGTCCAAAGTGCCGCCAGTTTTAGTTTGTTCCTTCCTCCGAAAAAAGAATTTTGTTGATTTTAAAATTCGCTTCTGCAAGACCAACAACCGAACGTCAGCAGCGACAAAGTGTCTCATCACTCACTCCACCACACACCTGCTGAGAGTAGTGAGAGGTGCTTACACAACCACACACACACACACTCACAGGAGGCAGAGTGAAAAGTTTCCCGACCTTTCCGAACGAGAAAAATGTTCCCTTATCGGTCGCCAGTCTGGCTGCCAGTGGCTTCTGTTATCGATTTCCGGACTGTTTCGGACTGGGTACGGCCTAAGCGAACCGGTGTCGCAAACATAGGCCTGTTACTACCGGCTGAAGTCAGGCCAGTGTGTTGGTGTGTATGTGCCTTATTACTACCAAGAAGAACCGAGAACTCGCCGTGGCTAGCGGCCAATTTTCCGACAGTCACTACCAGTCGCCGCTCTGAATGAATGACTGCAGCGCAAAATAGTATGTAGTAAAGCGGAAGTAAGACCGGGAACCGTTGCGCTGCGAGTGCCAGGGGTGTGAGAGTGTCTGCCGTTTGTTTACGTTCTGTCCCGAGCGTCTTCCACCCCGGCAGCCTCAAGCAGCCCGTGCCAGGCCAGGCCAGGCCAGACCGAGTCCTTGTTCTTGTGGGTTAAAAGGCAATTGAACTCTACAGTGCAATTTCCCTCCATTGCGGGTCGGATTTATGATTGTTTTTATTTCTATTTTCGCCTGCCCGACTGTTTTCACCGCACGGGAATTGAAAATGAAATGACACTAGCCGCCCATTCGCGTTCCGAATGGATCGGCTCCGTCACCGTGGTGGATGCAGAATGAGCCTCCTGGTCTGTGTTCTCTACCGTTCCCGTTCGCTAAGAAAAAAAAATAAAACAAGCGGCGTCCTCATCCGAGTTCAGTTGCATTCATTGTAGTGGTTATACCTACCCATCCACCCATATACTGGCTGCCAGTTAGAACGGCTGTCGGGCTTTTGCTGCCGATTCGGGTCGATGAACCCTTTCGGTTGTGTATTGCAAACTGCTCAGCGCCGTCTTTCGAGAGCAGTGCTGTCAAACGGGTGTGTTCAAAAATTAACCGCACAGTCTAAATCTAACGGCAAAGTGGGAAAATCTTTCCAATTCAGCATTAGCTGTCATGAATGTACATTAAGAATAAATCAGTTTTTAGAGGACGAACATGCGACAATGTTGAATATTGGCCGGTAAAAAAAACTGTTCAATTTTTGCAGCACTGTCGGCGGAGAAAGTCAACCTCGTGGAATGCAACCCTCAGTGAAGTGAAGGATGTCCATCAGCAGAATGGTGGTGAACCTTCGGGCAGAAACAACGGGTGTTTTCATTTTCATACGAAAGTGCCTCATATTAGCACCTGGTATGGAGCATTTCTCCGCTTCTGGTTCACTCGCTTGGTCCCGTATTGACATCACGAGTGGTGTGGTGTGTGCGAATGATTCTTTTCACAATTTTTTTTGTCCTGAACTTTAAAGGTTGTTGACTGTTGACGGTTTGTTTATAGCGAGTAAATAAACTACGTACGAGGAAGAAAAACACTGGTGCTTTGATTTTGAACTACACCTCCTCCGTAGACCTACTCCGGCCGGGGTGGTGGCCGGCCACGGGGCAACACGCGGTAAGTTCAGGGCGAAAGTGCAATGCGCTGTTGGTCGATTTCCATTCAATTCGGAGGGGACCGGCCGGAAGGTATTAGGGACAGATTTTTTTCCCTTCCGATCGTTTCGCTCGTCGTTGGGGTAGGTTATGGCACAGAAGAGGTCATCGGCTTGAAACGAAGCCTCCCTGCCTACCCGGCAGCTGACAAATCCATCGAAGCTTTGGGGATGAGGAACGTTTTAAAGTTTTGTGAACTCGATTGCCCTATTGCGTGAGGTTGGTTGATTGAGAAAATTACACTGCCTGATTGTTGATTTAAGAATGTGAAGCAGCTTTTTGATTTGAGTGAGAGATGTGATTCCATAGGTTTCAAAACTGGGACGGTACTTACCTTTTTCTTTACTCGGCGCCCATAGGTGTCACAGGTTTCGGCTGTCTGGAAAAGAATGAAACAAGGAAATCTATTAAATTATGATACGATTACATGTGTGTACAACTTTGACCACAAACAGAACCTTTTCCTAAAAAAGTTCGAATCCGCAGCAAAAGTAAACCCATTAGCAGAGGTCCTTTTGTTTACACTCTTTTTTTTCATGCACCATCTTATTTTCTACCTGTCTCAAACACAACAATCATCACCGAAAGAACCGCTAACGGTACCTTCCTTCAAACACGGATCCCACTCTAGCTGGACCTTTGTACCTTTGGACCGCTTTTGGCGAACACAGCGTGCCATTCTTGCTTATCTGAATGAAGCTTTCTGTTTTTTTTTAGCTCCTTTTCCTTTATGTTTTGATCACGTCCTTCGCATTAAGGTGCATCTTTTTTTCTCTTTATTTGAACTACACGCGTAAAATAAGTATTAAATTACGTGCTCATTTATATTTGGTAGACAAAAATCCGCTTCGGTGGAGGGTAGGTCACGTTCCGGTGGGATTTTTTCGTGATTTATGTAACTGAAGTTGTTTTCGGGCCAGAATTTTTAACAGTTTTTGGCAAGACATTTTCCATCTATGCTAGAGCTTCACACTCTATGGTAATGTTAGTCTTGTACGGCATGGTTTTCTTCACACATTAAACTATTTACATCAATTTTTTCGTCACACGGATTCACAAATAATGGTGGATTAGGAAATTATTCTTCAAAACTACGTGTCAAAAAACGAGGAAAAGAATTGCAAACTAAAGATAAAGAAACCGTTTCGGCTCAAGACTGAAAGACGGATGAATGCATTTTTCGCATGCGTATTCTTCACACCGTTGTAATTCGAAAAATGTTTTGAAATTGTTGGACACTAAAAGTAGATACACAGAAAAGAAGAAAATATATAAAAATTAGAATGGCTTGCTGGAGATACGTTTGTTCTAGTTTTAGTTCTATTATAGATCGCCCATATAAAACTTCCAGCTGTTGAATTTGCTCTTAGTATTTCTTTCAATAAACGAATTTCTGCAGTGAATCGCAATCGAAGTTGGCAGTACACTGTCAGATTTCAATTAAACTTTCAGGGCATGTAGACTGTGTCACAAAATGACTCTTTGCATACGATTATTTTTCCAAAGTTGATCTAGACTGTCTTTTTAAAAGGGCCAAACCATGTTTAAGACTTGCCCGCGACAAAATTTGGACACCCCTAAATACGTATATCTCTGGAAATGCTTCATTAACGCGTGAAATATTTCGCAGACTAATGGATGTATGTCTGTTCATTGTATAAGTTCAATTTTTGGTGATACTAGCTAGGACAGGTCCAGACAACTGGCTTCTTTTTCCAGAAAAATATAGCTCTTCTTATTCCGATTGCTCCCTTTTATAAATAATACATTACTCGCGATCACTGTTGCCAGTAAAGATATTTATTTATTCTGAAAAGCTCTCCCCTTATAACATGCGATTATTTATGATTTGAAAATACTTAGAGAAATGTTTTATCAGTCAAAAATATAGCTCTGAATTCATTTTCATCAGATGGTTGTTTTGAAGAAAACGTTTAGTTGAAACAGTTTAATAAAAATTTTCTAAAGCACTTATTTTTTGGTAATTATTTTTATTAACTAAAGTATCTAAATAAAGGGTAATTTTTTCCATTAACTAAAGTATCCAACATATTTAGTTTTAGAAAAATACTAACAAACAGAGGTATCCAAAGATTTGGTGTTAGATTCAAGTTCAACCAACATAATCAATATTCTCGTCCATATCACACTTCGTGATTTCAGGCTTTCTCTTTGTATCATCTAGTGATCGTTAAATGTACTCGTATACTTTCCACATTGACAGAAGTTAAAAACAAATTGAACTTAAATCCTATTGAAATTAATAATTTTAAAAAGATGATCCGAAAAACAAAATATGCAATATCAAACGGCATTATTACCGACGTCACTGCCAACACTTCTTCTATCACCCTGCAGTAAAATAAATTTCAACAACTTGTACTTCCTTATGTCAATTTCTACCAATCATGAGCTGGTCCGAAACTGCCCGGGTAGAAGTGATTTGCAAACCAATAACAAATTCTGTTATTAAAACCAAACATCTCAATCGTAGAAATTAACATTATTTAGTTTGAAATAAGAGTTAAAATATCAAAAATCATACCAAAACTTGCATGAGAAAATAGCTACAAAATATAAAATTCTGTCATTGTAAAATGAAACCCAGAACAAATTATTTAGAGAAGACGAATTTCTCAATTATTTTATATTCTAGCAATCAGAATAGAGTAATATCATAAGTATTTCTCTTATCTGATTCTGATGCAGTTTATTCAATAGTATTTTATTTGAAGATGAAACTACTGGATCAATTTACTTAATGAAATTGGAATAGCTCATCAATAACGAAATAAGATATTATTACTAATTTTGATGTTAAACAGATATTTTATAGTTTCTTGATTCCTTGGATGCAATATTACGAAAATATCAAGTATCGCTGTGATAACACAGAAACATCAAGCCAAGATATGATGGTAAAAGTTGTTATTATTTTGATCTTTGTTTGCTATTTACACCTACCCGGGTGGTTCTCGAAGTTGATTAACAATTATCAGGTCCTGTCCTAGGATACTAGTAACTTTTAGATCGAACATGGCAATAAGCCTTATGTGCGGTCGCAATGAAAATTCAGGTTTGTTAAGAAGAATTTTTGCAAAAAATCTTGCAGACTTGGAAAAAATCATGTAAATTTACGTTCTTATAGGCGTACATAAAAGGAGCGTTGAATTTCACTAAAATTCACAATTCAAAGTAGGTACAAAAAAGTCAAATATTTAACTTCACGATTAATTTAGATGAAGTTTACATCTATGCAGACACAAACATTATTTTTACGTAATATTGTGTCATTACCGAAGAAAGTAGGGCATGCTGGAAATTATGTCGAGCGTAAATTTAATTTTTTTCGAAGAGTGTGGGTTTCCTGGAAGCACTGTCCGGATCAGGGTCATTTCGCCGAAAGCCATTTCGCCGAAAGCCGTTTCGCCGCAAGTAATTTCGCCGAAAGGGTTATTTCGCCGAATGACATTTCGCCGAATGGGTCACTTCGCCGAATGCCATTTCGCCGAAAGGGTCATTTCGCCGAATCCTGAAATCGTCCTAAAATCGCAATTAGAATTGATTTCAATTAAAGACAAACGAAAGATGATAGCGTTAACGCCCGTTTTGTTAACCTACCATTGTACTTGTTGAATAATGATTGATTGTTGTACTCTTGAATAAAGATTGGTTCATGAACCTCAGAAAGTAGTTCCCAAGAAAACTTGTTGGCTATTAGCTAGTAAGCATCAAAGCCAATTGCATAGGTGTATCTACTAGGCAAATGTAGCTGGTATTTTCCGTTTATTAAGTGAAAATGAAAAAATACGAATGCGGCTACGCCAGCAGATCCAAGGCTTCATCACTAATGGAACAATAAACAAGGAAATAAACCGTTTAGAATATCTAAAGAAGCGATTGTTCCTACGCAGTTATGACGCTCCCTCGCTATTCTGGCTTGATTTAGCATCTTGTCTCTACGCCAAAGATGCCCGGAGTTGGAACCTATCGAGCGGTATTGGATTCTTTTGAAGAGAGAACTCTCTCAATCTAAACAACAAGTCACATATATAGAATAACTTCGAAAATCTTGGACAAACGCTACTAAATCGGTCGCAGACAAGTCTGCACAGACCGTATTGGCTGGAGTAAACTCAAAAACTCGTAGTTTCTTCCTCCGGGCTAACTAAGTAACTGTATTTAATTTTAAGACGACTAATAATGCACAATAAAATGAATAAAAAAATAATCTTGGATTGAACTAACGCAAAGTTGTTCTAAAAATATCTTTACAGGACGTACTCTAACCAATGTTTTTCAAATGGTTATAGTCGAAAAATGCAGACATATGTAGTACTAGTAAGTTTCCCGAAATCAGACAAATTTTCTATTAAAAATATTGAAAAAATTCCAAACCGAGTCCTACACTGAAAAAATTGATTTAAATATTTTTAGTTGATTTAAAAAAAATACAATTTTTTAACGATTTATTAATTTTAGTTGGTTTACGTAAGGCCGCCATAACTAAGTTCAGTTTTTGCAATGACTGAGCGGAAATATTGGAGAAGCCAAATGAATGAAAAACTAACAGAAGACATGATTTATTGGAAAAAGATACGCTCAGAGACAGTACTCGAACCTGCGTTCTTATGCATTCCGTGCATACGCGCTACCATTTCGCCACTCTGAATCTTGTTATAGTCACTCTAAAACGCCAGTCAGACATGGTAGAATGTACATCGAACACGGTCTACATCCTGGCCGTCACCCGACCGCGATACCTTACTTTCAAACATCTTCTCTTCTCGATTTTTATTTCCGTAAATACAGAATGATAAGTGTTAAAATTTTCAAAACGCTGCAATAACCGAAAAACCAAATCTAAACTGGGCTCAAAACCAAAATCTAAACTCAGCTCAATACTTATTTCGAATTATAGGTCTTTTAGCTGCACGTTGAAAGTAGCGACTTTAGTTTTACTCGACCTCGGATGTACTGGAAATAGAGAAACTTTTTTTTATAACTCGTATCGATTTATCTTTATTTCTTGAGTTACTCTATACTATGTTGATCTGATGATTTTTTGCGTAGTTATGATATTGATTTTTGGCTATAGATGAATATGATTCACTATTTATGATATGGCAATCGACACACATACACGTACAGACAATTCACTACTTCAATTGAACGAGCGAATTGATTCGAATGTTACTTGAAAGAAGAAAAAAACGAAAAACTATCATTCATTAGTATTATTTCCTCAGATTCTCTAAGGTAGTGAGAAATTTGTTTTACTGAATTTAGTCATTTCCGTTCATTTACAGCTTTCGTTCAGCACCAAAAAAAGTTTGCTCATAGTTCTAAAATAGCCCCTTTGCCCCCGTTTGGAAACGACGAAAGAGGTGGGGAACGATGGATTATTTTTGTAATGATAGAGACTTACACTAGTTATTACATGATGCCAATATATCCTGCCACCCTCAGTTGGCTCTCATGTCCTAATGCAATCGTAGCGTATGTTGCCAACTCAAAACTACCCGGTTCGGAGCCAGTCGCGCGAGCCGCATGACTTTTTATGGCAAATCAAATCTCCTAAAGGTGTGCAATTTCATCTTACTTCGCGAAATCTATTTTTAGATTTGCAAGATAATTCTTTTCCCCTGGTTGGTTATAACAGCTAAAAAGTCGTTCAAAATTTGTAACAAATTTAGAATAAATATTGTTAAATCGAGGTTCGTAACAATTTGGTTATCACCTAGGTCAAATTGAGTTATAGTTTCTGATATTTTAACTATTACGAGGCCAAAATAATTACTAATTTAGATAGAAAAAACGAAACAACCTCAGATACAATTTTGTTCTCCTTTGTTGATCGGGTGCATACTTAAAAAATATTGTATGATTCATAGGATAATTGTGCATGCATTTCATCAAAATTATGCTCACAACGCTACGAATTTTAACGAAGCATTGAAGTTTTAGTGTGTTTTTATTTAAGTGATAAATTTTCCGGAAGCACAATTCAATTAATATTTTCGTAAATATGTTCAAACAACTTTGAACATTCTAATCAGGAAATATTAAAATCCATTTTTCAAACCGCACTTTAGTCACTAATGCCATCGAAACCGGAAGCCTACACAGGTTGCGAGTCAAAACAAACACCGTCAAGTTCATCAAGCTGCAAAAAATGAGAATTGTGCCACCATTCTCGTGCCCGATAGCACAAACCAAAAGCTCGCGTCGTTTCACATCGAACACAGCTTTTCGTTCCTTGTTTTTCATCGGCCCATCTGTATGCGAACCGTTGGTTCGGAATTCATCGATTGGGTCTGGAATCAGTTGGAAAGAAAAGCTTGGAAAATAAACGCAACCCAAGAAAGTGTGAAGTTCATTCGTTCACTCCGTTCATGCGCGCTGCTGCCTGGCTGTGGTTAGAGCTTTTGCCTGTTTCGGTTGTTTGGTTGGTTCTCTTTTAGACACTACGCTGCCCGTTCGGGACCACCCATCCCCCTCCCATACCGGCACATCCCGCATCCATCGCTGCCTACGGACCGATGTGTAAAGTCAATTTCACATGTTTTCGCTTCAATTCCTGCATGCATGCTGGCGTTGTTGTATGTTGTTATTTTTTTGCGTCCGTTTCGTTTGCTTGGTTCTTGATTCTTACGCGGCAGAACGTTCTGTACACGGGACGGACGGGATCAACGAACTCCTGGGCTCCGACACTCAACGAAACTGAAAACATCGGTACACAGCAGGATCGACCGCGAACAACAACAACAGCAACAGGTCGGTCGGATGTTCGGGCCGGGTTTGGACATTCTCGAGATCACAACGCCATTCGCGGTGATTCAACGTTGATTTTTGCCCACCACTGGAACCGTTTCTTGGCTGATTGCAGGGTGGGGAGGGGGAATGAAGCGGTAAGGTGCCACTGGAGGCCGTAGTTGGTGTGTTTGGAGGGCGTTGAAGTTTTGTTGTTGTACTGGATTGAATATTTCGGAACTGTTCAAACAAGAAGCGCTGTGATTCTTCGCATTATTTTCTGGAACACACATCAGCTTCTGGCTGCGCTGATCTCAACTCGACTCGCTTCGTGATCGTGCTCGAGTGGATGATGACACCAGCCACAAAAAGAACACAACACGACGAGTTGTGATGGTGACGGGGATGGGGACGGGTAGATCGCAATGTGGTTCGATTAGCACTCCTAGCCGGAGATCGATTGAAGTGGGAATGTTGTATGAGGTTGCGAAATTAGGGTTCCTGGCCATGAGAGGTTTCGTTCGTTTTGCCGAGAGAAGTGTTTGTGTTTCATTTGCTGCTAAATTTGCTGATTGATGTCATGTTGTTTTAGGTTTGCTCAGTGATCAAAACTCTTGAATCATTTTTCATTTCTTCAAGTTTGATGTGCTCAACTAAAACTAAATCCCATGTCGGAGAGATAACTAAATTGAAGGGCAATTTCCTTGCAATGGCAAGTAAAGTCAGATCAATTGACTGACTCACTAGACCAAACCCGATCGCACGAATCGCTGGTTGTCTCAGACCGGAAACTTCCTGTGAATTAATCCATTCTGAGCCGTAATCGCCACGCTTCGGTTAACTAGGAAAACACCGATAGCCGGTTGTCTCAAGAAATAAACCATGAAAAAAAGCCAACAAGCACTGATTGTGCGGTCCGCCGGTGTTGGTTCATGTGGTGGTTTAAACCTAGAACGCTATCCTTTCCATGGTCCAATACCTCGAGTATTGCTCCATCGTCGGTCTAAACGGGTAAATGCTCGGATAGACCTATGAAAAGTAATCTAGAATGGCTGCTAGGCGGTCGCCTTGTAAAACAATTAGTTGCTCAGAATGGTGTGCGGAAAAACTTCCCCAGTAGGTTCAACTGAGGGAAAATGGGTTCTGCTTTTTTTTTCACTCGTTTTGCTTTTAAAAATCTTCATATCTGTTTGTTGATTCAGCCGACAGTGGAAAGGTAAGCAAAGAACTAAAAATGACGACTAATTGGCCTGGCAGAAAGTTGAAGAACCTTTCGCGCTTCGATAGATATTGAAATGATTGATGCGGAATAAGCTCGTTGAATGAACATTTTGCTGTCGGAAGAAACGACACGAGATGCGGCTGTTGTGCGGTATTGTGCAGTAACCGAGCGGAAGTGTTTCGACTCTTTGCTGGGCATCCGAAGGAATATGTTGCTATCTTTTTTGTAGCAGCTTTTTTTGTTTTGACAGTAGTTTTTTGTTTTGACACCAGAGCAGCAAAAGCTGATATATTGTAAAGATTCCTTGAATTGGGTTTCCATTTATGAATTGTCGATGCTGTAAATTGTACAGAAATAGTGTCGAAGATGATCTAGTTCACTCTTAAAAAATATGCACTAAAAAAAGTCGAATGCTTTTGCAAGCCTTACAAAACTAACTGTGAAAATCAAATTTAGTAGGGGACACCGAGGCTAGTTGGCCGAGTTTCGCTTTCGGAATTTGTGTACTCTTTCTGTTTAGACTTTTTGATAAACGCTTTGCTCTGCCATGAAGATACCCCTTTTGAGCACATGTGTGATTTTTTTCAACCTTGTGCGAAAATCAGGAAAAGAGTTATTAACAATCAAATGCGGAGAAAAAAATCGGCCAACCAACCCCAGAATCAGGAGTAGGTTGGCCTAGTTTAGAAAAATTTGTAAAACACATCAATTGTATCAATAAATGTTTTCATTAGTTAAAAAAGTCTGTATGCATAATTTTTATTATGTAGCAGTTTTAAGTGAACTGCTATCCCCACCCAGCAGTTTAATTCAAATCGCTAAGCAGACGCAAAGTTCACTCTATTTACGTGACATCTTTTAGATTATTGCGCCAAAGCGTAATGTCTTTTCCGATGTCTTGAACGAAAATAATTGTGGAACTCTTAGCATAAAATTTAAAATATAAAATTATTTGAAAAAAAAAGTTGAGGTGACCGGGGCTAGTTGACCGAACATTTTTTTCTTTTTCCGGCACTAGTGAGTAAATTTCTGTTTTTGTAAAGAAATGCGTGTAACGCGCATCAATTTATATTTGATTTCCAAAAACGTGGTACCATTGGAAAGGGTATTCAAAACTTTACAAATGGCATATTGGTTCTCAGTATAAACTTACTTTTGTTTTTGTTAATCGTGACTGTTCTCGAAAACATTCATTGGGGCAGGTTGGCCGAGTTTTGTGCGGGGTTGGTTGGCCGAGTTGTGATTTATGTATGGATTGTATGTTTATATTGATGATCATAAGAACAAATATACATGAGAAATAAGTAATGGAAATAAATTAAAATCATTGACAAATAGAAATACCAGATTAGAATCATTAAAAGTTGGAAATTGTCGATAGAAAATATGATTCCAATACTTTGTGCATCGAATGCCATCAAAACTTTTAGCATTTAGAGTTCCTGACAGGATTTCCCTTCTTGGATTTTCGAGTCTTTTTAACTATTCTGGAATTAGTTTCAGCAATATTAATGAAATTTTTCAGTTTCCTTTCAACCTTTTCC
Organism: Malaya genurostris; assembly: GCF_030247185.1. Classification (NCBI taxonomy): domain Eukaryota; kingdom Metazoa; phylum Arthropoda; class Insecta; order Diptera; family Culicidae; genus Malaya; species Malaya genurostris. The sequence continues at coordinate 189,460,269 of NC_080572.1, forward strand.
TCCACCAGCGTTCTCGCTTACGCTTGGTTTCATTTTTTATCCCTCCAATGCTACTTTTATTAGAGAATTGTTAAAATTTTTTGGAATAATTCGGAATTCACGACTTTGACGCTCCTCCGAATCAGCCTTGGGGAGAGGTCTGTTATTTTTAGGATGGCTTACATCTGCAACAGACTCTATACTGACGGACGAGTTTTGTTCGGGGTTGGGTCAATCTGCGAGAAATCCTGTCAGGAATTCTAAATGCTAAAAGTTTTGATGACATTTCATTCATAAAATAATGTAATCATATTTTATATCGACAATTTCCAATTTTTAATGATTCACTTATTTCTCATGTATATTTTTCCTAATAATCATCAATATAAACATACAATCCAATTCCGTCCCAAAAAAGGATAACATTTCACGAATATCCAAGTGCACTTTACTGTAAGCTAAAATTACATTTCGACCAATCAACCCCGCACAAAACTCGGCCAACCTGCCCCAATGAATGTTTTCGAGAACAATCACGATTAACAAAAACAAAAGTAAGTTTATACTGAGAACCAATATGCCATTTTGTAAAGTTTTGAATACCCTTTCCAATGGTACCACGTTTTTGGAAATCAAATATAAATTGATGCGCGTTACACGCATTTCTTTACAAAAGTAGAAATTTACTCACCAGTGCCAGAAAAAACGTGCTCCTGCACAAACGACAACACAGAAACACCTGAAATTACGTCATTTTAGATGTCGTTACTGCGCATAAAGACTGTCCCAGAAAGTATGGACGCAACCAAAAACCGCTGCCAATTCGCAATGGTACAGATTCTGTCAATTTTTATGGTTGCGTCCTGTTGTTTACACTCTTCTCTAACCACTTGTGCAGTTGTTTATTCGTTTTCATTAGTTTGTTTCGAAATGCGTGGACTTTCAGCAGAACAACGTCGAAAATTTGTGTACAAATGGTGCACAGAACGCGGACTGTCCCTGAGAAAGATAGCAAAAATGGAAGGAGAAAGTGAAAAAGCCGTGCGAAATGAAATCAGGAATTTCGGTGAAGATAACACCTTTGAAAATAAACCGAAAACGGGTCGAAAAAAAGGTCCTGCTAACCCTCAGTTGGATAAACGTGTACTAAAGGCGTTCGAGCAAAAGAAGGAGGTTTCAGTTCGGGATGTGGCCAAAAAAGTGGGCACTTCGAAGTCAAATGTTCTTCATGCTAAAGAAAGTTTGAATCTTCGAACCTATAAGAATCAGAAACAATCAAAACGTAGTCCAAAACAAGAAGCATCAATCATGCCGAGGGTTCGAAAGCTGGACAATACGATTCTTGCTGGAAATTTGAACTGCATAATCATGGACGACGAAACCTACGTGAAACTCGATTACAAATCCTTGCCGGGACCACAATATTATACAGTGCGAGAAGGGCAAGTGTTAAACCAGTCCGAGACATCGATTGAAGTTGAAAAATTTGGTAAGTAAGCTAAGGTCTGGCAAGCAGTTTGTAGCTGCGGTAAGATTTCGAAACCCTTCATTACCACTGCTTCAATGAACAGCGAAATATACATAAAGGAATGTTTACAAAAATGACTTCTACCTATGATTCGAAGCCACAAGGATCCTGTTGTCTTCTGGCCAGATCTTGCTTCTTGCCACTACTTGAAATCAACGGTAGAATGGTATACTACCAAAAATGTCACTTTCGTCCCAAAAGACATGAATCCACCAAATTGCCCACAACTTCGACCAATTGAGGAATTTTGGGCATTAACGAAGGCACATCTTAGGAAACATGCCTCGGCAGCCGAAACTATTCAACAGTTCGAAAAAGATTGGAAAAAGTGTCAAAACTCCTGAATTCTCAAATACTTCTTCGCTTCACAGACAAAATGTGACTGAAATTTTGGTCTATTGCCAAAATTTCAACCGCATGAAAAGCCCGGCCAAAATGAAAGAAATTCATCAAAATTTAATAACCTCCTCTTTCGACGTAATCCTTGGAACTGAAAGCAGCTGGGATGAAAGTGTAAGAAGCGAAGAAGTATTTGGAAATAATTTTAACGTATTTCGGCACGACCGAAATTTATCTCTCTGTCAGCAAAAATCTGGAGGTGGAGTCCTCATAGCCATAAACTTTTGCTTTACTTCTGAAGAAATTATTACTCCTAAATATAAAGAATTTGAGCTTGTATGGGCCAAAGTCTCAATATTGGGAGAAGAACATATTTACTGCTCTGTCTACTTCCCACCCGAAAATGCGAACAAATTCTCCTTTGAATTATTCTTTCAATCTTTAGACACAATTATTTCGAATATGGAACCTGAAGTAAAGCTTCATATTTTTGGCGACTTCAATTTCTGACATTGAAAATGAATCAATCTTACTTCCAGTCGTAGGAGAAAACGAAACATTGCACTACTTTTTCGACAAAATTTCTAGTTTTGGCCTACATCAAGTAAACTCCGTAAAAAATCAACAAAACGCATATTTAGACCTTCTTTTCACAAATTGCACAGAAGACTTTTGTGTGAGTGCATCAAACCAGCTATTATTAAAAAATGAAGCATTTCACACCGCAAATAAATATTCATTATTTACACACAATGCATCCCTTCCCTACGACTTGGAATATAAGGAAGTGCCGGAATACAATAAAATTGACTTTGAAGAAGTCAAGCGTAGACTAAGTATAATAAATTGGCGGAACATACTGAGTACAGAAGGAAATGTCGACGTCGAAGTAAACAAATTCTATCACATTATAAACAAAATATTAGCCGAAACTTTGCCTATGAAAAGAAGAAGAAAAAATCATAACAGCAAATTACCTGTATGGTTCAATTCACAACTAAAACATTTGAAAAATAGGAAACAAAAATCACACAAAACTTACAAACAAGAAAAAAGTGACGCTCATCTTCAAAATTACTTAAATCTATGCAATCAACTCAAAATAGCCATTAACACAGCACATGAAGAATATAACCCCAAAACTGAAAACGAAATAAAGACTTGTCCTAAGAACATTTTTAACTACACAAAAACTAAACTAAAAAGCAACAATTTTCCATCTCAAATGCACCCCGACGAACATGTTGGGAAAAATAGTACAGAAATCTGCAATCAATTTGCAAATTTTTTCCAAGAAGTATATACATCTTATTCAGAAACTGACCGTGACCGTGAATACTTCTCTTTCATACCTGCATTTTCTAGCTCCATCTCTGTAAACTATCTATCAGAACATGACATTTAGACAGCACTGAAAAACTTAGACGCCTCAAAAGGGCCTGGACCTGACAGTATACCACCAATATTTAAAAAAAATCTTGCTGAAGAACTTACACTACCACCCCCGTTAACCAATAAGCACATAGTAATGCCGTATTAAGACAGCAAATAATCGCTGATTGACATTTCAATCGCACTTGAGACTGAATTAAGGCTGACTTTGGCAAAATATACGGCAATTCATAGAAAATGCTTATTTATGGCTGGTGTGCATTCTGAAAGCTGAATTCTGATTGATTTACAACAGATGAGCTTTCAGATTGCAGATATAGAGCTATATGCATTTTTGATGCTCATAAACGGCTATTTTAATGCCATTATTAGTGCTTATTGGTTACCTGGGCACTACAACTACTTTTTAACTTATCACTTAATAAATGTACTTTTCCTGAAGCATGGAAATCTTCCTTTCTTGTACCAATATTTAAATCTGGTGCAAAATCTAACATTCGGAACTACCGTGGAATAGCCATTATCTCATGCATTCCAAAATTATTTGAAAAAATTGTAAATGAAAAACTTTTTCATCAACTTAAAAATGTAATAACAAACAAACAACATGGCTTTTTTAAAGGCCGCTCAACTACAACAAATCTCTTAGAATTTATGACATTCACTCTGAATGCAATGGACGCTGGCAACTACGTAGAAACTCTTTACACAGACTTTAGCAAAGCTTTCGACCGTATTGACATACCTTTACTTCTACACAAACTACAAAAATATGGCATAGAACATAGCCTTCTGGAATGGCTCAAATCATACTTAACGAATCGTGTACAGGTAGTCCGCTTAAAAAAATTGTCTGAACCAATTAATGTAACTTCTGGCGTACCTCAGGGTTTTCACTTAGGGCCTCTCCTTTTCATTTTACATATAAACGACATTTCCTTCAAACTCAAAAATCTGAAAGTGCTTATATATGCATTACAGAACGAAATCAATCTATTCCACATTTGGTGCTGCAAAAGTCTACTCCAACTCAATGTAAAAAAATGTAACTCAATAACTTTCAGTAGGAAAAATGAAACTATATCTACAAAAATACATCTAGGAAATCAACTTGTAGAAAAATGTAAAATTGTAAGAGATTTAGGCGTAATCTTAGACTCCAAGCTCACTTTTGTGGAACACTACAATACCATAATCAATAAAGCAAATAGCATGCTGGGCTTTATTAAACGCTTCAGTCATAACTTTCAGGACCCATACACAATAAAATAATTATACAGTACATATGTCAGACCTATTTTGGAATATTGCAGCCTAGTATGGAATCCATATAATATTATTCACGAAGAACGCATCGAATCTATTCAAAAACAATTTCTTTTATATGCACTTCGTAAATTAAACTGGACAGCATTTCCTCTACCATCATATGAAGCACGCTGCATGCTCATCAATATTCAAACACTTAAAGAACGCCGCGACCTTGCAATGCTTTATTTTATCAGCGACATTATTTCTCAACGCATTCAATCACCTTCTTTATTATCGCAACTAAATTTTTATACACCTAGCCGTCAATTACGAACCAGGAAATTGTTTTTAGAAAAAAAAACACTTGAACAAATTATGCAAAATATAGCCCAATCAATCGTATAATGCGCCACTACAATCAATATTGCGAACATCTTGACCTTTGTTTGTCCAAAAATTAAAAAAGAAATTACAGCTTAGTCGTAGAAATAATGCGTAGTATCTAAGTAAACATTGTAAACCATTTATATGTAGTTTACATTTGCTTGACGAAATAAATAAATAAAATAAAACTTGTCGCCAAGAAGTTTGCACGGAATTTAATGAGGAACGTTCGCAAGAAGGTGCGACAGCTAGTCTACAATGACTAAGTAGCAAATGTTGAGAATAATATTCTGTTGTTGTAGTCTAATATTATCAGTATATCGAATAAAATTTGAATATCTAACACTTGTGAATTATTTACAGCGAAATCAAAGTGCGTCCATACTTTCTGGGACAGTCTTTATATCATCGTTTCTCATGGAATTACTGCATATAAAAACGTGTGGTATTTTTCAATATTCTTTGAATCTTGGAAAACAAAAACCACCGGATGTCGGATTAAATTCAGGAATTCAATATGGAGCCACAAGACCTTTGATTTGAACCTAAGTTTGTGGAAATCGGTGAAGGCATCGTTGAGAAAGTGAGTGAGATTCATTTTGCAATATATAACCACTATTTTAGGTGCTTCCGATATCGGAAACCGGGAGCCAGGATAGCCGGAATCGATTTGTTCGGTTGTCTACTGAGAATTTTACGTTTTTTGATTCGCCGTTTTAATCGACGGTATCAAATTTTTAATGCACTTTACCCTATAATTCCGGAAAGTTTGCGAAAATCGGTCGCGCCATCTATGAGAAAAGTTAGAATACATATTTTCATTTTGTAGCACATTTTACCCCATAACTCCGGAACCGGAGATCAGATCTAAATAAAATTTCACAAACTTAGGTTCAAGTGAAAGGTCCTGTAGTCCCATATATAGTTCCTGAATTTCATCCGGTTCCGACTTCCGGATTCGGAAATATAGGGTAAAGTGTGTTAAAAATTTTATACCATCACTGAAAAGGGCGAAAAACCGTAAAAAGTTTTCCTAAATCGACCTTAAATCTTCTCCAATTGATAGTTTTTATCAGTAGACGGCCAAACAAACAGATTTTAGTTATTCTTTTAAGAATCGAAGAAAATTATTTTATAGAATACCACAGTATTTTATATGATAGTATGATTGTTATGAGAAAGGCATCATTACACCACTAGGTGTGTTAAAACAGGTTTTTAGCCTGGTGTAGTCTGGAAAAAGTATAAAGTTAAAAATTAAAAATGAATGTACTAAAGAACAACACTCCTACAGCAAACCTGATTCCTTCTAACAACCAGTGGCGTCTCGTGACAAATTTTACGGGTTGTGCACTGCTCATATGGTATGATATCAGCACCGTTTCGACGTTGCAACTGAGACAGCAATTTGTTTTCAACTGCCATAAGCATAAGCCACTGAAGCCTCTCCTGAATGTGTGCATACAAGTTCTCACAGAGCCTATTCGACCAGTTATTCAGTGGACGAGGTTTTCCCTCGGCCTCTAGTGACTGAGATGATATACATTTGATTCTCCTATCATCGACAATCTTCGACTGCTCCTTCGTCGACATAAATATCCTCATCATAACTGATAATGTTCGAAAAAAGTCAAACATAGATTCACTGAACAGGCTCTTAGGAACTCTGAAAAACTAATTTCAATTGTCGAAGAAGAAAATCAAATACTCCTTGCAAACGGTGGATAAAATATTCACACAATTTGACATTACTGAGACAAATTTTTGTGAAACTAGGGGAATTATTAGCTGGCAACTGAAAACACGGCTCCTAAGAATTCTTAAAAAAAATTATTAAACATGTTTTTTTTTCATAAGTACGTTTATTTCATAGGCAATATACATAAGTTTTTCTTCGCCGTGGCATCCACAATACATAGTACTTTAAACCTAATACATTTCGAATATCATATTAGTATGTTGGTACTCATTAGTTAATCTAAACACTGTTTTTATCAAGCGAGTTGCTATTTTAAATTACATTAAATAAAATACATTTATTTTGTACATGATCTTATAACTATTTCAGGTATGTTTGTATCAGTTCACCACTTATATTCAATATCCTATAGTTGGCTATTGGTTGAACTCATGGAAGAGAAAACAGTCTAACATAAAATAAAATTTAAATTGGAACTCCAATGGATTTAATGAAATGATAAAGAAGTTTCATGTATGGAAGGTCACGACAAGCAAGAATGTTGCGAACTGGGACATTGGATAGTCTACCTTGGGTACGCAAGGAATTAATTAGTTGAGATCTGACATCACGAAACTCCACGCATGTCCAAACAACATGGTCAATATCGCGGTAACCTTCGCCGCAAGCACAATGATTAGTCTCGGAAAGTCCAATTCGAAGGAGATGTGCATCTAACGTGTAGTGATTGGACATGAGTCTGGACATCACACGAATGAAATCTCTACTCACATCCAGTCCCCTGAACCATGCCTTTGTCGATATTTTAGGAATAATTGAGTGCATCCACCGACCCAGATCATCTTTATCCCAAGAAGCTTGCCAGCTGGCAAGTGTTCTTTGGCGAGACGCGCTATAGAATTCGTTGAAAGCAATCGGTATCTCATAAATTTCACCCTCAATAGCACCACGTTTGGCTAAAATATCGGCTCTTTCATTGCCTGGAATGGAGCAATGAGCCGGAACCCAAACTATTGTGATTTGATAATTATTATTCAATATGACGTTCAGGCACTGTTTTATTTTGCCCAAGAAAAAAGGTTCATTTTTGCGAGCAGCGTTTGAGCGAATAGCTTCAATTGCACTCAGACTATCTGTGAAAAGAAAATAATGGTTTGGAGATAATGTGACGATTACACTCAAACTATAATGAACTGCTGCTAACTCTGCTATATAAACAGATGCAGGTTCTTGAAGCTTAAATGAGACCGAAACATTATTGTTGAATATACCAAACCCAGTAGCCTCTTCAATTCGTGATCCGTCCGTGTAAAATATTTTCTCAGAGTCAATATGTCAACTTACTTGTAAATATTTTTGGGATTTCCATCGAGCGTAGGTGTTCCGGGATTCAAAACACTTCGCGCTGCATGGATGTGTCGAAAAATAAAGTTGAGTCAGGGACATTTTGGATGCTGACGAGGATAGAAATATATCTTGAAGGGTTGATTTCCTGTGACATATGGTTAAAATATACTGTCATGAATCTTGTTTGAGATTGAAGCTCAACTAGCCTTTCGAAGTTATTAATAACCAGAGGATTCAGTACCTCACATCTTATTAGCAGTCGCAATGAAAGCTCCCAAAAACGATCTTTCAATGGAAGAACTCCCGCCAAAACTTCAAGACTCATTGTATGTGTCGAATGCATGCAACCTAAAGCAATTCGCAAACAACGATACTGAATTCGCTCCAGTTTGATAATATGAGAGTTTGCAGCGGAACGAAAGCAAACGCATCCATATTCCATCACTGAAAGTATCGTTGTCTGATACAATTTTATTAGATCTTCCGGATGAGCACCCCACCAAGATCCTGTTATTGTTCGAAGAAAATTTACTCTTTGTTGGCATTTTGTTATCAGAAACCTAATGTGTCCTCCCCACGTGCATTTGGAATCAAACCACACCCCAAGGTATTTGAAAGTCAAAACCTGTTGGATCATTCTTCCCATCATATGAAGCTGAAGCTGCGCGGGATCATGTTTTCTTGAAAAGACGACCAGCTCTGTTTTCTCCGCAGAAAATTCGATACCCAGATGAACAGCCCAAACGGACAAGTTATCTAAGGTATCTTGCAATGGTTTTTGCAGATCAATAGCTTTGGGTCCAGTAACTGAAACTACGCCATCATCTGCCAATTGTCTTAGTGTACATGGGGTTACTAGACAGCTGTCAATGTCATTCACGTAAAAATTATAAAGGAGCGGACTGAGGCATGAGCCTTGCGGTAGACCCATGTAGCTAATTCTGAATGTTGCCAAATCGCCATGTGAAAAATGCATGCGTTTCTCTGACAAAAGGTTGTGCAAATAATTATTTATAACCGGTGGAAGTCCATGTTGGTGGAGCTTGTCTGAAAGAACATCAATGGAAACTGAATCAAATGCTCCTTTAATGTCTAAAAATACAGATGCCATTTGTTGCTTTTAAGCGAAGGCAATTTGGATGTCAGACGAAAGTAATGCAAGGCAATCATTCGTCCCTTTATTTCTACGGAAGCCAAACTGAGTATCTGACAACAAACCGTTCGTCTCGACCCAAGTGTCGAGACGTCGTAGAATAATTTTTTCGAACAATTTTCTGATGCAGGACAACATCGCAATGGGTCTATATGAGTTGTGATTGGAAACTGGTTTCCCCGGCTTTTGAATGGCGATAACTTTCACTTGCCTCCAGTCAGGTGGAACCATATTTTGCTCAAGAAACTTGTTAAACAATTCCAACAAACGTCTTTTTGCGAGGTCGGGCAGATTCTTCACCAAGTTGAATTTAATTCTGTCCAACCCAGGAGCGTTATTGTTACAAGACATGAGTGCTATGGAAAAATCCATCATTGAAAAGGGGCTATCAATGGACCCATTATTTGGAAAAGATTCTCTTATAATGCTATGCGTAGGTACAGAATCTGGACAAACTTTCCTCGCAAAATCAAATATCCATCGGTTCGAGTATTCCTCACTCTCATTTCCTACGTTACGATTCCTCATTCGTCTGGCCGTATTCCAAAGAGTGCTCATTGAGGTTTCTCTTGACAAACCTTCGACAAAATGTCTCCAATAGCTACATTTCTTGGCCCGAAGTATGCTCTTGTACTTGGTTTCTAAAGTCAAGAAATTTTCAAAATTCTGAGGAGTTCCTCCTCCTCGTTTTAAAAACGTCTTGAAAGCATTTTGTTTCGCGTGCTTAGCATCTGAGCACTCTTTGTCCCACCAAGGGTTTGGAGGCCTTCTGTTAGACGATGGACCAAGAAATCGTTTGGTTTGGGCTTGTTCTGCGGCCTCCAGAATCGAACAAACGAGGAAGTCATATTCTTCAAGTGGGGGGAGCTCTTCCATTGAAGTTAAGACACTTGAAATATTACTTTGGTATTTAATCCAGTCAATATTTTTTGTCAAATCATATGGAATATTAACTGAATTAGCAATGCCTTTGTTACTGCTAATTGAGATGATGATTGGTAAATGATCGCTACCATGTAAATCAGGAAATACTTTCCAGGTGCAATCTAGTCGAATTGAAGTCGAACAAAGAGATAAATCTAATGCACTTGGACGTGCAGGAGGTCTTGGGATCCGTGTCATGCTACCCATATTTAGTACCGTCATGCTAAAATTGTCGCAAATATTATATATTAGAGATGAACTGCTATCATTGTAAACGGAACCCCACATCATTCCGTGCGAATTGAAATCTCCTAAAATCAAACGTGGAGCAGGAAATATTAAACATGTTACCTGATGCTACTTTTACCATTATGCATACTTATTTTGAAATTTGAAGACAAACACTAAAAAATGTCCTAAGTGCAAGTGACAGTTCCTCTGTCTTTACTCTTTCTTCCGATTATTACGATCCTATCCACTTTGCAGAGAATAACGACTGAAACTGTTAACTTTCGATCTGCTGTTAAAAAAATGTTGGAAAATACAGGAATACGCCGTAATAATTGAAAATACAGGAATACGCCGTAATAATTGCACTTGAAACTTTTTCTAATATTTGTCGTCAATTATTACAAATCCAACAGAAGCATCCAAATTGTCCTTATTATTCAGTATGAGTATTCATTGTGCTGTTATTGATGACAACTATGAGAGCGCTCTTATTGATTTAAAATTGCTGTCAAACCCATACAAAAACCGTTAAGACATGAGGTGTTGGCCCCATTTTCATTGGATTGTGCACCATTGAACCTGTGTGGGACAATAAGATGTTTCAAAACCTGCACTGAACTTCTAGTTCAAACACAAAAATGCCTTTATCTTTTCATTTGTTGTATCAGGAAAATCATGATGCTGAAAATCGTAACTAAGATTAGGACTAGTCAATTTTTTTCCGGATTTGCACTAAAATTCCCGACTTTTCCCCCGCTTTACTGGTAAAACCAAATTCCCGACTTTTTCCCGGTTTTCCCGGTCACTTGCCACCCTGCACTTTTTGTGTTTATTTTCCTGTTCTGTAGTAGTTCAATCGGTCGATCTATTATGAAATACTTATTCAAACAAAATTGTAAAATTGACAAATGAATGATGTACCAAATCTTTTGACAGCCGGCTGTCTGTAGTTTTACGAATTTTGGATGTTTATCGTTTCATGCGCCGTTCTTTCTATTGAGATCTTATTGTTTACCAAGATGGGCTATGTCTTGGTAAACAATACTACTTCAGCTCAGCATGCAAAACAGAAAAAAATGATAATGAAAATAATCTGAAGCACCTAAAGATTTAATATTTTCGTACTCGCATTCAGTAATTTTTGTAGAGAAGCGATCTCGGCCTGGATCGCATAGGGCAAAGCCCCTGCTCCCACCCGCAGTAGGATCATCCAGGGCCAAATCCGTTGCCTATTGTAGCACCTACACGCGTAGTTTTTTTCCATTTGCAGACAATGCCCAGCCCACCAGAAATTGCCATATCATAGATGGAGGCCAACGATCTGCGACCGAGACGAATGGCGTAGAACATCTCCCGGTCTGACGAAGAACCACGTGGTCGGGTAAATGCTATCAAGTCGAACCCCCGAGGCACAATAAGTGCGAGGTAATTGCCGACACCTCCTCTCTTTTGCTCTCTCTCCCGCTTCCGTAGTCGTGCTGCTCCGTCCACCCCTTTTGGCTGCATCGAAATAATCCGGATCCGAGATTGATGATGAAATTCTCACTTTCCATGAGCGTGCGCGCGCGAGCACACATTTTGCGCTTTGTTTCCCTCGGCCGGCAGAACATTCTACATCTACCCAGGCAAGAACGAACTCTTTCGCGAAAAACAACAACAACGGAACGGTCGGTCGGTCGGCAGTTCACTGAACCTTCCGTGGCCGGAGCGCAGCGATCGTTCCACCCGAAGGAGCCCGGCGCTGGCAGACTGAGTCAGAACCGAGCAGCGATCAGCTCGTAGCCAGCTGAAGCAGGAAAAGCGTCCGAGCGCGTGTGTGTTGTTCGCTTTCCAGTTTTTTTTTGTTTGTTTGTGACGAAGAGCGAACTGTAGAACCACACGCCAAAGAAAGAACTTCTTCCTGTCGAAGCGAGCTTTGCTAAATGGGTACGAACTTCTCGCTTCGGTTCTCCGGTGCTTCCGAGAAGGAAGAGACCATAAAATTTCGATTTCGTTACCTTTTTACTTTCAACCGCACAGGAAGAAGGAACGAATTCGCGGCTGCTGACGTTGTGCTGGTAGCAAAATAATGTGGTTTGATTGAGCCCATCTTCGCGCGGATGCGGACAACAACAGGTGGAAACTCGGCGCACTGGCGAGGGGCATTGGAAGTTAGAATGATTATAACCAGTCCGTTCGAAATTTGTGGAGCGGGGTGGGGGGTTAGGCGGAATGGGTCTTGGAGAAATGGAGAAGAATCGGAGCAACCAAGTGGAGCAAAAATTATGATTTTTTTCTGTTGTTATTCTGCTGATCCCGAGCAGGAGCACCGGAGCAAACCTGAGAGCACGGTGCTGAAACCGGGCAAACTTTACTTTGATCCACTCGAATAAATTTGGATTGATGCAGTGGAGTTAGAAATTATTAAAGGGCAGCGACCGGGTTGATGACTGCTGGTAATCTTGATTCGTTGAAAAGATATTTACGAGCGTTCGTAGGCTTTTTCGATATGAGCGACAGGTGAATGTGTTGTTGCGAACGAGCACTGAGAGAAGCAGTCCGTCGAATTGGTTGAGCAATGGTAATTTTATTTTTTCAACTTATTATCATGTTGAAGTCGATTTAGATGTTTGTTCTTCCAATGACTCTGAAGAATTGGTACTTCAAGCGAATCGACACTTAAGCGGGTAAACTGGGCTGTGATGAGCGTTTTTAAAGCCTATTTTGGAGATTTTTTTTCTGAATAGCCATTGGAAAAAAAAGTTGATATATTTCATATCTAATGTATTCAAACATTCAAACAATGTTTGGAATTTTTTTGAAGTCATTCCATAGATTATTTTCGGAGATACTCGTGGAAGATTCGTGGACTCTTCAGACTGATACTTTCGGAACCTTCCGAACGGGATATCGCTAGCTATGGTACACAGAAAGAAATAATGAGATTTACACGACATGTAAATCAATAGTAACATGGAATAGATATGGGTTGAATCAAAATTTTGATTGAAAACCTTCATTGATGCCAAACTAAATTGGATTGCATTGAATTTTCAATGAATATAACTGTATCTTTCATATAACGATTAGTTTTGTGATAAATTTACATTGAAACCTACAGAATTGTAATGTAACTTTATGTTTAATAGCCTGCTCCAAATATGTGCATGAAAATAAATGTAAATTCACAAAATATTTTTATCTGTGTATTTGATAGGATCTCGCTTGGATATCAATAGTCAAGACCTGCCAAACACAATCACATTCTGTAGATGTTTCATTTGCATGTATGTCTGGTGACTCAAATAAGCATTTTACTGCCGACTCCATTCATCAATCCATAACTCTGTAACAGAATCTGAAATCCAGATAATATTTAACGGGCGCTTCTCTTCTAAACGAGGTTTTTCGTTCCTTCATTGTAGGTTGGTTCATATAATATTGTATGTTTACATAAAATTGGCACTGCGCGGTAGCAGTCTGTAATAATGAATAATAATTTTCAAATCAAAAGATGGCTTTTTGGTCAATTGATTTCTCGTCTAAACATTTATTTTTCGTTATCGGCCAACGTTTCGAGGATTACACCTTCATCTTCAGGCCAAATGACTACAAATACAACACCGGTGAAATTTTGTTATTGAAATCAGATTTTTTTTTCTATTTATCTATCACCATCATTGCTGGGGAACAGCACAAAGAAAACAAAAATGGAATTGGTATTTTAACAAGTTTATTAGCCACAAACTCATGAGGAGTGTAAAAGCAAAAGCTAAAAAGGCCAGTCTTGTTGAAACTGCTTGCAAATTGTTTTGATGTTTTTCGCATGTGGTGCGATATATCCATATATAAATTTCTAAACCGATATGTAAAAATGACGTAAACTCTTAGTCGAAAGTGTATTTATTCAGAATTTGTGCGCATTTGAAGTGATAGTGCGTAATAATGTTTTCAAGTGGAACAGTGAGGTGAGTTTCTAATGTTGCACTTTAATTGTATATGTCAAATGATGTTTTTTGTATCTTCCAACCTTCTGGACTACGCCGTCCGGTGTACTAGTTGTATTCGGTTATTGTTTTCCGAGTGCTCAAAGTTTTCAGTGAGTGAGTCGACTTCGCAAAGTCGAATGAAGAAAACAGCGGTTTAAAAGAAAAATTTTCAAAAAGAAGTTTATGTTTCGTTTATATCTTTTTCTCCAATACAACATCGTATTTATACCTGCCAATACAGAAAAGACAACCGCGAATGAAACTTTTTTCGGTAGTAGTGTGCCATCTAGTGGCTAGTAGTCATTACGGTGTTAACGTTTTTTTTGGTGACAGTGCGCCATATAGCAGCAGATTGCGGAAGCCAATTCAACCAATTTTATTTCTCTAATTCAACTAAAATATTAGTTGAATGGAAATGGAGTGTGCCTTAGCTAAGAAATGACAGCACGTTTAATTGGTGCATTCAACTAAAAAAATAGCAATTTCAACAAATATTTTATTATTATTATTATTATTATTATTATTATTATTATTATTATTTTTATTATTATTATTATTATTATTATTATTATTATTATTATTATTATTATTATTATTATTATTATTATTATTATTATTATTAATATTATTATTATTATTATTATTATTATTATTATTATTATTATTATTATTATTATTATTATTATTATTATTATTATTATTATTATTATTATTATTAGGGGAATGAAAATCAACAAATCTAAATTAGCCAAAATAAGATTTTTTAGTTGTCTCAAAAAATTACTAACTAAAATCAGAAAATCAACTAATTTTCTTGCCAAAATGCTGATTTCGCTCTTTCCGTGTAGGTTTATTTGAAGGAAGGGTCATAGCGAACATTTCTGTTTCCAGTGATACAATGTTATATGTGACGTAACCGACAAATGCCAGTGTTTTTCAATGCAACAAAATTTCTCGAAGTTAGAAGCTTTAATTTCGAAAGACTTGGACTCGTTTGAAAGCTACTAATAGTTTATTTAATGAACTCATAATACTAATTGTCGAGGATGGAATCTTACATATTTTTTTAATGAAACTTAGGCATTATCACACCAAGCAAAGTCTTGGCATTACATTCCTTCTGTGGAATTTGGCCTTTCTGTTACATACTTCGCAGCCGATTTATAGCGTACAGGATCATTGCATTTTTTTCCTCACTACGATACTACTGACACTAAACATCCTTCCAGGTCGGGACTCGAACATACGACCACTGGCTTGTAAGACCAGCGTTCGATGCACTGAACCACCAACCCGGGCACCATCAAACCACTAGGTGGATTAAAAATGTTTTTTTTTTTCAAATAGTTACAGTGGAAAACGAAAAATTCTACAAAAATGTGTTGTACTGGTAATTATCACAAAATCCGTCAAGTTTGTGAATAAAAATATTGGAAAAAATTTATATCAAGTCCTGCACTGATAAAAATCGATTAAAAAAACATTTTGGATTGAATAAAAAATTCTCCGATGACAGGTAATTATGTTCCCTACCAATCGTTTGTACATTGCAAGATGAGCACTTTTGAGAAAAAAAATTTTTCTGACTAAAACTATTTCTTGTCCAAAGTGAATTTTTTATTCAGTGTGTTTTTATCTTAAACTACACTTTTAGAAAAAATCTCATAGAAAATTGAGCGGCAAAACTATCTTCGAAAAGCGCAAACACATATACACACACAGACATTTGCCGATCTCGTCGAACTGAGTCGAACGGTTTGTAACACTATGGGTCTCCGAGGCTCTGTTCGAAAATCGGGGTTTCCAGCATTTCTAATACATGCAAAGAACATAAAGATTCAGTGAAATTGAGCCAAATGCTTTTCCATTATGTAAGTCTTGTAGGTTGACAGCCAAATCAAACGACTTTAGTTATACAGGTCTTCTGTTTCCGGTATTGAAAGTATTTAACAGAATTTTGCGAGATTCATATAAAAGGACTTGGATTTCTTAGGAGGCTATGCAATTATTGACGGATACGACTGTCGGTTCTGTAATTACGAGTGACCGTGATGGTGACGGTGTTGGGGGTGACGAGTGCTAAAAATTTTAAGTCTTGATCGTTTACCCGATGGGTTTAGTGTAATCTAATTACTATAGAGTTAGTTAGCTAGGGTTAGTTCTAATTGAAAGTATTAAGTCCATCACGTATCTGTTGGATTGTTGTAATCTGTTGATATAAACGGATGAGGAGGTTTTATGCCTGCTGGAGTGAGAGATTAATATTTCAGCCCCATTGGGCTTTTTCCTGCTCCCAATAAATAAATAAATAAATAAATAAAAATGAAATTACGAGATAAAATACGCAAAGATCATCAAAACTAATCTAGGCTACTAGGCTTGTAAGTTAATGACCATACAAATTTACTTGATTATTCCGATATCGGAAATGATAGTCCAAAATACTAACAAGTTTTTATAGTTAATTTTCAAAATTCCCGCCACACTATTTGTGCTATTCGAAACAATTCAGTTCTCAATTCCACTGGCAAAATTCAATCAGAACTAGCATCAGTTACTCAACTACTTGCGTTTACGGGAGATTCCTGAATAACCCGTCCAAGATCTAAACTGCCAAGCGACCGGATATCGGATACCAAGTGAAATGACATACTAGAAATAGCACGGTATGACGTTCAGAGCTTCATCCAACCGGATCGGAACATTCCTTTGCAGTGACTGTACCTCTCGAATTACAGCTCCCGTAGAGCCTGTTACGGCGGTTAGTTCCTTCCAGCCACCCGCTTACGGAGCTACGAGAGCAAAAATAAAAAAATGGTAAAACTACAGACAAGAAACGCAAAACCAGCCCGCATTCCAGAAGTTTGCGCATCGCTGGCTGCACCGCCAGGTATTCGACGCTCGGCAGCGATAATAGCGCTTCATGCAAGCGCGGCGGCTCTAGATCTCATATTCCGCCGGTTGTTCTAAAGTTACTCGAAAATATGCTGCTACCCACTCGGTGAAACTCCACCACCCACTGCCGGAAGAATCAAGTCCCGAGTCCCGACTATTACTGCAGATAATTCCAGAACGATGCTAATTTGAGCTGCGTCGGGGAGGTCTATCGGATCATGCCAGCCAACATACCTGTAATTTGCCGCGTGGAGCACAGACTGAACACAGACCACATCGCCGTGTTGAGCGGATTGATTCCGGCCCATGCCCATGTTGTAGAGATATTATTCTTGAACTTGACTTCTATGCATGTGTACAGACCGTACCTGTCTGAAGCTCGTCCGAGCATGACTCTTTTCAATGGTCGAGTGATCTGTACAATTACACCAACACAGCGGCAAGCTGCTGTGGCTTTCGGAAATTGGCAATACAAGCCAACATCATTCCACCACAGTATAAAAATCGAGCACATCCGCCAGTCTGGCGATTATCACTGTCGAAAGCGGCGTTGGAGATCAGCAGTAAAGAAACAGCTCATCACATCGTAAAAATCCTTGACAATGACATTAAATAACATTGCTGACGCTAGTTGATCGTCCCACCACTACAACGACAGGAGGGCCGGTTGTCCGATCTTTCATTGACATTGGATATGTGCGATGCAAATTGCCGAGCCGATGAATTCATTCGGGGCTCGCTCGTAACACGTAATCATGGACGCCGGTGGGTTTGTTTTCCGATTTAATCACTTACATCCGATTATGACCGGCCGTTTGCCGTTTGCCGGGTGTCGTCGTCGAAACATGGAATAGGGTGACCACCTGTCCGATCCCACATATGGGGATCTGGCCAGGATCATGGGGTTGGTGTTAGTGGGAATCATTTTGCACTTGATCGCACCACTTCCAGCGTTCGATCAAAATAAGAGGATAAAGGTCAAAAACCCCGCTAGCCGATCGACGCACCGCAGCAGAACCTGCCAAAATCGCCCAAAGCGAACATGTATGAAGCGATCATCGCATTTCATTGCCACTCGCGAGCGGTCATTTATTCCCCTTACCCGGAGAGTTTGTTTATTTTTCGTGCTTTTTTTTCTCTCATAATATCCACACACCATTACAGCTCTCGATCCGAGGAATGAGAAGAAGTTCTTAAGCGGATACCAAAATAATTTTTTTTTTCGTAAGTAATGGTTTTCCTTGCTTATTTTTCCCTTGTTCGATAGAGTTTTGTTTTCGGACGTGTTGAACACGGGATAAGGGGCAAAACTCGCACTTTTCAAATCCTAAGACCCTGTGCGGTTGTTGACCTTTTCGATCTTTTTTCTGTTTATTTTTTTTAAATTTTTGGTTGGCCTGTCAGGTTTATAGCAGGACGTGCGGTCGATTCACTCGTGGAGTTGGGCTCCACGAATGGGGAAGCAATGGTTTTCGGCTCAATTTATGTACTCTTTATTTATTCTTAGGGAACCTGACCAATCAATCGGACGAGCGGAAAACGGTTTTCAGTTTTCGCACCGGCAAGGTGTTGCGGCGATCGCTCATTTATATTCGGATGTCATATTCAATTGGAGGTTGAGAACCGAAATAAAATAAGATTTGATGTCATCCCGCGGGTGATTGGACGTGTGTGGGATGGATGTTCGCTGGCTTGTACAGATGAATCTTTTTTTTGTTTAAATAAATTAATGTTTAATCGCAAGATTTTACGTTACCTTGCGACTTTTTTGACCTTGGATTGTTGTGAGTTCCAAACCTTGTTGGAATTGGTTTCATTAAAAGCTTCTGGTTCGAAAGCTTGCTGGGAAACGTTTACTTACACAGAAAAAAATTATGGTTTTCACATGTGACATATGCAAAGTCTTGGCATTACATTCCTTTCGTGGAATTTGGCCTTTCTGTTTCAACAGACTTCGCAGCCGATTCTTAGCGTACAGAATCATTGCATGGCTAGTACTATGGATCCTACTGACACTAGGAATCCTTCCAGGTCGGGGCTCGAATATACGACAGCTGGCTTGTAAGACCAGCGTCCTATGCATTGAACCGCCGACCCGGGACATAAACTACTACTATAACTACTTGATTTTTCAAATGACGCAATATTCCACGCGCACAAAATTTCAATTATTCAATTATTCAACAAGCACATATGTGCTCCTGTGGTTCAGTCGATTAATCGATATACTTTGTGATCTAATGTTTCTCGGTTCAAGTCCAGCTGTGTTGCTATCGATCTTTTGTTTTTTTTTTAATTTTATTCGAGTTCAAGCCATGTAGTTTTCAAATCACACTATTTTACATGTTCTTGAATATAAATTTGTGTGAAATGCGACGCTCCAGTTATGTGCATCTTATAAAATGTAAAATCACAAGATTGTTTTCGAACTGTGCATGATGAACCCGGCCTTTGAACCCGAATAAATTATGACATTATGTTTGATTCTGAGTTGAGTATGATGTAATTTTATTGCTTTAGCTGTTTTAAGATTTTCAGCGTACTTTTGGAACCTGAAACTTGGAACCAGTCTAGCCGAAGTCGATTCGTTTAGTAAGTTACTAATATAGCCAACAAATTGAATCAGTTTTCAGTCAAATCTAGAAGAATTGTACCTTTCTGTCGTGAATACGACTTACTTTACTATGGGGTGCCTTTTCAAAATTTACCCTCTGAGAGAGTGATAAGTTTTTGATCGTGAATATCTCTTGTTGTATCTAGCGAATCAAGATAATTTTTGCTACATGCCATCGGAAATATGATCACAATTTTATGATAAAATTTTCAGTTTTGTGACATAATCTCAAATTGTTCAAAATTAAACTTTTCTGAAATGTTTGGTATAAACGAGTATCAAAGAGGATAATTCATAAGGAGCGTTTGCCTTGCTCGTATTTTTAAAGCTCATAGCTCAGTGATCTGTGAAAAGATTTATATAATCTAACTACCAATAGAATCGAAATTTTTCAACTTAAACGTGAAAAGAAAAAGCATTGAAGTATTTCGATAATACACTATTGAAAAACCTGTCTCATTTGACCCATTTCAACACCAGCCAATCAAAACGCGTATCTGCTAAATATCTGCTACTGTACAACAAATAGTTCGAGAAAAATGTTCCGAAAAGTGGTGAATATCGTAGTGAGTTCCTCAATTTGGTCCTTTTGAATGCTAGAAACGAATCCCTATAGCATATTGATATTTTCTTTCAATAAATTATGCAAATCCGAAATGAAATAATCGACATTAAAATTCTGTATGCGGCTATTTATATAGCGTTAGGACCGCCCATTAGTAAAAAAAGCTACAAACGAAATGACGCAAAAAGAAAGCTCCTACCAAAAATTGGATCAGTTTGGATTCTATCGCCACTGCGAGCAGATGTATTTTGTGCCGTTTGCAAAGCTAGTTTCGCTTCCGACAAGAGCGATTACGTCACAGCTGCCAGTTGTTTGCATTGGTGAAAAAACAACGAAAAGAGGACAACGGTGGAGAGCATCACACAAAATCAGCCGTTCTACTGGCTCTAAAAGTTTTCTAAAGAACTATTATGATTTTTCATTCTCGCCAATCTAAGGTAAATATCCTCAGTTTAGTGCAAATCTAGAACAGTTTGATTGGATTTGTACATTTTTCGCTGTGTGAAATTCACAGTAATCGACATCAAGCCTTCTTTGTTTTGCGAAAAATGTTGCAGAGTTTAATGTCGTAGAGAATTACGCAATTCGACCCTTCTGAATACTAGAAACGAATCCTTACAGCATTTTGATAGTTTCTTTCAATGAATTATGTAAATCCGAAATGAAATAATCGTCATTAAAATTCGGTATGTGGCTATTTATACAGCGGTTCGGACCGCCCACAAACGAAATCACGTAAAAAGAAACCTCTTAACAAAAATTGGATCAGTTTGGATTCTATCGCCATTGCTAGCAGATGTGTTTTGTGTCGCTAATTTCGCTTCCGACAAGAGCGATTACGTTACAGCTGCTAGTCGTTTGCATTGGTGAAAAACAACGAAAAGAGGACAACGGTAGGGAGCATCACACAAAATCAGCAGTTCAACTGGCTCAAAAAGATTTCTAAAGAACTGTTAGGATTTATTCTTCGCGAATCGAAGGTAAAAAACCACAGTTTAGTGCGAATCTAGAACTGTTCGAATAGATTTGTGCACTTTTCGCTATGTGAAATTCACAGTAATCGAGATCAAGTGAAGCGTTCTTTGTTTTTGCGAAAAATGTGAAAAAGAGGAATGCTTGCATAATTCATACAATTGATCAACTAATTGCTATTCGGAAGTGTTAAGAACCATTTCAGTTATATTCGTATTCACGACATCCAGTTATGTCTCTGATATTACTCACTCGCCTTTTTTGCATCGTAGCTCTAAATGACGGTGTGCAATTTTAAACACACTTTACCCTATGAAAGCATGATGAAATTCAATAGCAACCAATAAAACCAATAAAAACCAATTTATTTCAAGAGTCACATTATTTGACACACACTCACCCACATACACACACACACACAAAAACATACATTGCTCAGCTCGACGAACTGCGTCGAACTTTTTCAAATGATTGCACAAACTTTCTATATGAGAAAGACAATAAGTGTACTCTTATAAAAAATCATCGTTATTATGATTTTGTTATACACAAGTAGGTTCAAATTAAATAATAGATTTAGAAATTTATATTTTTTCATTTAAAAATTATAAATTTAAATTTGGCAACCCTGCACGCTATACGAAATCTAATAAAGCACGCTGCGAACGGAGTAATTTGAATGCCCTATAATTTCGGAACCGGAAGTCGGATCTGGATGAAATTGCACAGTATATTTAAAGACAATGAGTGATTTAATTTTAATCATTATTCGTGAAAAACGGCTTAACCGTTGCTGAGAAATTGAAGTGAGTCCCATTTTTGAAGAATTTCTTCCCCATTACGGTACTTTCGGAAGCGGAAACCGGGGACTAGTAGTCCCAAAGTAGTTTTATATATTCTCTAACTAACAAGATCTGTCAACAAGATGAATTTAGGAGTAAGTTTTATAAAAATGTGCATCTCATTTCGCCATCGCTGGAGACAAAATACTCATGAAATTGAAAATTTTCACTCATCGCACTGTAATACCGGAACCGGAAGTCGGATCTTTTCAAGTACTTCTTGAATAATTTTAAGACCTTTCATTTGCTTCTTAGTTTGTGAAAATCGGTTAAGAAATTTTCGAGAAAATTGAGTACGCACTTTTCAATAAATTTGCACATATTTCCTTGTAATTCCGGAACCGGAAGTCGAATCCTAATGAAATTCAAGAAAATTGTATGAGGTCATAAGACCTTTCAATTGAATCTAAGTTTGTAGAAATCGGTTCAGCCGTCTCTGAGAAACGTGAATATTTTTTTCCTTTTTTTGGTGCATATCACCCTGTAATTCAGGAACCAGAAGTCGGACCCAAATGAAACTCAGAAACTTTGTATGGGACCTTAAAACCTTTTATTTGATTCTAAGTTTATGAAAATCGGGTCAGCCATCTCTAAGAAAATTGAGTTGCATTATTTGTCACATACACACTTACATACATACACACACACAGACATTTTGTAATCTCGACGAACTGAGTCGAATGGTATATGAAACTCGGCCATCCGGGCCTCGGTTCAAAAGTGGGTTTTCACAGTGATTGCATAACATTTCTACATGAGAAAGGTAAAAAATGGAAAAAAATTTCTAAATTTGACTCAAAACTGTTTATAAATTCAGATGTCTATGCTAGATTATGTCCAAATAAACATTCATATTTTTAATCAAGATTTAAAAAAAATTGTTTCAATACTTTCTTAGTATTATGTATGAAAATATTAGTAATATAGAAAATGTATCATTTCACCACTAGGTGAATGAAAACAAGTTTTGTAAATTTAATTTCCAACCAACTTCCGGTTATATGACGACAATTGTTAAAAAAATGAACAAAATCAATCTCAACGTACTTAGATTGAAATGAAAGATCATATAAATCCTATAGATTGTTTATATATTACATCAATATCAAACCACTAGTTCCTGAGTTGCTGGATGATATGGGTGAAATTGGGACTGTGAAACACGATAATCCGCACGGTGGCACTAGCAGTTCAACATAATCTGCTAATGCACTGATGAGCTGAATATAAAATAATGACTAAATGAGCAATGAATGTTAAATGAACTACTATTATGATATTAGTTTCCTATCGCTGTTTATTCGGGTAAGCTGATTATGGGATAGGGCTATCGTTCACTTCGCCCGATTTCACTCTAACATAAACGGAAATCTTCGAATCTTCTTGAGTGAGCTGTGAACGAGTAAATACTGCGAAAACGAATTCTAAAAGACTTAAAAACAAGTAGTCTTTGGCAATACCCGATCATCAAGTAGTAAAAAGTTTATAGCAAAAAAATTGTTTTCGAAGAAAGTGCTAATATAAGTCCGGTCTCGCTAGTATATTTCAGGTTATTCCGTCCTTCCCAAATAGTTTGGAATTTTTCAATTATGCCTAAATTCTGTTAGTAGAATAACACATAATTCGATAGCTACAAACCTTCAATAACCAATAGATTGCCCATTAGGAGCAAAATTTTTGTGAAGAACAAAATCAGCCCACTCACGCAAAACAATGAGCATTTTCACGCATCGATAATTGTTTGCATACTATAAACAAAACCATTCTTTTTAAAGAACCGCTTAGAATTTGATGATCGAACCGATCTTTTGTTCTACTAGAATTTTATTTGGCTCTACGAAAAAAAAATGAGAGCATCGAATTCAATATTGTTGTAAAAAAATTCAATAACATTGGACAATTTTTTCGCAGCTATTCGTGTTAATAACCATTTACTATTGAGTACTTTATCAAAGATCGCAAATTTTTGCAGCTTCCACTATATTCCTGGAAACTGCGACGGTTTCTTAACACGAAGTCAATTTGTTTACTATTTTAAAGAACTATTTTTTTTAAAAAAAGGGGAAATATCCTACTTTAATAATTCTGTTCTCACATTTCACTAGAAGAACTAGTTATGTTGAACCGTTCGCAATTGTCCCATATGATGGATGGTTACAGATAAAAATTGGAAGCGACGTCTCTCTTTCTCTCTTTTTGTTGTACAACGAAATTGACAGTGCCCCAATGCTATGTAGATCTTCTTGATGCGTCAATCACTCGAAATTATATGAAATTTTACTTCTTTGTAACAACCCATTGATTTATAAACATCTACTCTCAACTTGAAGTACAGAAAGAAATATTCTATTGTATTGAGCTGCGGTAGTGAGAGCAAGATTTTTTTTTATTTTTGTAGAATTACTTGGTTCAAAATCAAGACAACAAAGTATATATGATGAAACATGATTCTATCAATTGATGAATAGAAAATGGTAATCCAATATGTTACCTTGTTAGGTAATAAATCCACTCACTGTATTATTTGATATGCTAGAAAATTAAATTAGTAACTCTCTTCAATTGTAAGATATTTTGACGTGAATACGTCTTACTTTACTATGGGACACTTTTTCAAAATGCACCCGGTGAAGAATGAGTAGAACGTAATCGGGAATATTTCGAGTTGTACTGAACGTAACTACGTCATTCTTTCTAGATGTCATCAAAAAATTTGATCAGCAATTTATGAATAAATTTTCAACAGTGTGAGATAACCGAAAATATCTCAAAAGTTTAGTTTCCTCAAATTTTTTGGAAACAATGAGGAAAACCCAAGACGCTTGATAGTCTCTTTCGCACTCGAAAGACGGTTCAGAACTTGGATTCTGGTACTTCTGTATCTTGAACCGAATTTAATCTTTAGAATTTAGTTTCAAAGTACAGTTTCAGAATTTTCAGAATACAGGTTCAAAAGATAATACTGAGTCCCAGATGTCTATTCGAGTATAAATTTTTAGAACTGATTTCTTGACTAGATACAGGAACTGAATTGAGTGCCTTAATTTAAGTTCGGAATTCGTATCCAGATTTTTGATCCCGGAATTCAACATTACAGTATTGGTACACTATTCAAGATATGAATTCGTTTTACGGAATTCAGTTTTAGAATTTAATTCCCCAGCTCCTGAATCCGGGTCCAGAATCTATGTTCTGGCGTAAATAAATAAATGATGGCGAAGAGTACTAAACAATTGTAAGCATGTAA
Organism: Malaya genurostris; assembly: GCF_030247185.1. NCBI lineage: Eukaryota > Metazoa > Arthropoda > Insecta > Diptera > Culicidae > Malaya > Malaya genurostris. Next base: position 189,485,599 of record NC_080572.1, read on the forward strand.
TAAATTTCGCAAATCGGTTTTTAGAACCTTTAAAATATTACAAAAGAACTATCCGAAGTTTTCCTTCCTCTGAGTATATAAATCTACAAAGAATAAACGTGATTAATCCACCTAGCAGTGAGATGATACCTTTTTTTATCAATCCGTATTTGTGTTTTGCATGGATATTCTTAGGTGTTTTAGTTCTCATGACATTATTTTAATTATCGTCGTTTTAAACGGCAAATTGAGATTTCAATCACTCATTATCCTGTAATGCCGAAACTGCAAATCGTATCGAATTTCAATCTTAACGTGTGATAATGGATTGAACATTCCATGAGATGTCGAAGTAAGTTCCACTTTAGAGTTTTTCGTCATTATTTATGGTACTTCCAGAGCCGGTATTCAGAAACTAGCATAACCCAAAATGATTCGAATGGCTTTAAATTGATACGCCAAACAATTTACATTATCTATATCGATATGAATTTTTAAAACTCATCATCTGTAATTCCAGAATCGGATAAAATTCACCAATTTTATATGGGATCTTAAGCCCGGATTTGTATTTTGTATGGGACCTAAATTTTTTGTTTTTGAAGTTCAATTTGGCGAAAATGATCGAGAAATTTTGAGAAAATGATTGAGCTTTGAGAAACGATTCGATACTGGAACCGGAATTCTGAAATCGGTGTAGCCGAAATCAGTTAAATTTACCTGAGGAGTGTGTAGACATGGAAAACTGTAAAACGGCTGTTTCAGTCTTATAAAACAAACGAATGTTGTTTACTGTCCGACGTTTCGGCCTTTGATGTAGGCCTTTTGCAAGGAAAATAAAGTCTATCGTTTATAGTCAAAATTTGTCGATGTCTGACGCTACGTATTATAAGACTGAAACAGCCGTTTTACAGTTTTCCACGATTATCACCCCAGTCGAAATCAAGTATAACCTCAAATTAGTGTGTAGACATCTTTGAGAAATTGTAGTGCGAATTAAAATTTGGGAGTACATTCCGAATCCAAAAATGAATACCGCTTAAACTGGAATAAATCTATTTGGTAATCTATCCAAATCTGCCAACCCGATAAACCTGATTAATTTATATGAAATGGACATTTTTATACTAATCACCCTGTATCTCCAAAACCAGAAGTCGAATCTGACTAAAAAGTAAGATGTTTTATAGGATTTTAAGACCTCTCATTATTTTAATTTCGTTTCGCATATTATCCTGTGGTTCCGCAATCAGAAGTCGGATCCAAACGTAATTCAGGAACCTTGTTTGGGAGTATACTTTTCATATGAATCTGAGTTTGTATAGTTTGTAGTTTAGCCATCTCCGAGAAAATTGAGTGAAATTATTTGCCACACACGCATTTGCTGATCTCGACGAACTGAGTCGTATGGTATATGGAAGTTACGTTCTTCCAGCTTTTATTGTTGTAAATAGTTTAAATCAATATAATAATGGAATAACTTTCAACTCGGAAATGCTGATATCATCTGGTTTACATATGCCATTTTCGAACGATTATGTTGCCAAAACCGAACCGTGCTAAAATCAGTCCGAGGCAAATTGTCATGATAAAGGATGCTGTACACAGTATTTTTGGTACTTAGAAACATATGTATGTAACAGTATAAAAAATCGTGTTTCACGTTGCTCTCAAGCATTGCTTTGTCATACAGCGCTCAAAACTCCTACTGCTGGAACAGGAGAGAAAAGTCGCTTATACAAAAAAAAATTGATATCTCCGTTGAAAATGGACGGATTTTAACAATCTATGGCTTGTTGGATAGCTATTACCGTAAGTATAGAAACATATTCTGTTTTCAAGGTCAAATGTGACAGATACTGTCAAAAAACTGAAAATTTTGACATAAAACTTCGTATAACTCAAAAAGTAAAGACCTTTCATTTGCGACTAGTTTGATCAAAATCGGTTCAGCCATCTCTGAGATCTCGACCTCTTAGTTGACAACACACATACAGACACACATACATACACACACGGACATTTGTTCAGTTCGTCGAGCTGAATCGATTGGTATATGACATTCGGCTCTCCCAACATTTACTCATCCAACATTTTTACCTCTAGGGTTGAAAATATACCTTAAATTAACTAATGTTTCTAGCCGTGGAGAGCCATTCCGCTCTGTAATGTTCGGAAACTCGAATCCTTGAAATTTGCATTTGCTATAATGGCTGACTCAAACTTTTGTTGAATATAATTATTTTCCTATTCAACCATACATGCGAAAAAATTGTTAATTTGAATAATGATGTGCGACGATGTGACAAAACGTAATACTACTCTGATCTGGTGTATGCAAATATTTTCTGCTTTGAAATATAGATGGCATGCCAATCAGTAGAAAGAGTTTTTTTCGAATCCTCAGTCGAGCTTGAAAACCAAAATGAATTGATGTGAAGACTGCTGGGTAGCGAAAGTTAGCTCAGGAAAATTTTTAAAATCAATTCAGACATATTAAACATATATTAATTTCATTTTGTTTGTTGAAAGACAATTCATAAATGTGTTTTTCAAAATAACATACCACAACGATGAAATCTACTATTCTTTTAACTAAAAAAAGTGTCACTTCACATAATTTTTCATTATTTTTCCTGAACTTCTTCCATAACTCAGTTTAATGGAAAGTCCTCGAGTTCACTGAACTAGTCAACAAATTGAAAATTTTGCTAAGCCACTCGCCAGCCAGGGGTTCCGATTTTCGCAAAAACACATACAGTTTCACTTTTGGCTGTATTGGTTTGATCTATATTGTGGCCACTCATCCATTCGGTACGTTCCTTGCACTCACTCTCGAACTATGTTCATAGACTTTTTCTCCGGAACATTCGCTAGTCTCTCATTTGGGAGCAAAACACTCTTGGCACTCTTCGACGTATGTCTCCGCGTTCGAGTGCACTCAGCGTTCGGTGCGTGTTCGGCACCGGTGCTCTATTGCCGACGTAACCAATCCGGTTCGCTTGTGTACCCAAGAGTTCGTTCACCTTTCCTACACATGACCCATATTGGGATGCTGGTCACACGGAAGTGATTGTTTGCCTTTCGGGAGCGGAATTTCACCGAGATTGTTACAATATTGATTTTCTTCGTATATTAACTTCAAATTAGGAGATTCTTGTTTCGATTGTTCTTTCATTAAAATGTGTTTTTTAGAAATTTTTTATCCACTCAACTGAGAGTTTATAATCGGAATCCTCATGAAAATATTTTAAAAATCACGATTCAATACAAAAATTCAGCTCTCTATTGCTCATTCAGCCGAACCGAATGAAGGGCACCCATCGACGTCACGTACACTATCACACTAGGGAAAAACCAATTGCAACCAACCAACACCGTCACAAAAACGACGAGCCCGACCGTAGTTCAACGACCCCTAGCTAGTGTGACCTAGATTTGTTTTTGCCAGGCGGAACTCATAGAGCTGTGAGAGCCCGCTCACATCCAATACGATTCACCCATGAATGAGAACTCAGAGCTCGAATTGATTTCAACTATCAGAGTGTCACTGTTTGCGGTGAATCAGCTCGTAATTTTGAACCAGTAAATCTATTCTACCCGTCGATGGTTCCCTCCGAAAACAATCAATTCGTTAATATCGAAGGTGAGCACATCAACATTCTATCGGCACGATCCAATCAATTCCTTAACTAACGATCCTGCCGTCTATGAGATACTGCAAACCATTAGAAGCTCACATGACGGCGCAGATTAATTGTATAAAATGTGCGATGTTCTTGAAACGACCCTGAAGCTCGATGATGACGATGACGACGACGGCGACGACGACAACAAAACAAACTTTGAGGACGGCAAACGAGCAACGAATTCCGCAGGCCAAAGGCTTAATGAGAGGTGTGCGACTTACCTTTGTGGAACGGGACGACGTAATCCTTCAGCTAGACACGCGTTAATTGAGTGTTCATGGTTGAAGATGATTATGATGAGATTCTGGTTCTGGTACCCCTTTGCTGAAGGGATCGCTAATTTTCGCGATCACATGAACTGTAGAATCGCTCTAACAAAACACTCGCACACACAAACACTAACGTACACACTTGCGAACTTTTGATACGTTCGATGGTTCTTCTGGATTGATCTCCGGAAAGGCGACTGAATTGCGTTCTAGCTTATTCAAATCACTACGGATATCGCATTCTGTTTGTTGCCGCACGGAAAAACGACTGGTCCCACACACGAGTTCCCCTCGGGATCACCGTTTCCACTGTCACTTGGGTATTGCCTTCAGCTGCACAACAAACTGATACACGGTTTGCAATAACAGCAGCAAAAAAAAGTCGCAATTTATTCCCGATTCTTCTCTCTCCCACACCGTCACAACCGTCTCACTCTATTTGCCATTTAATCCCTCGGGATCACTTGATTCCTGTTAGACTTGTTTGATCGGTGGCTTTTCCACTCAAGCAACTTGATATTTGATTTCACTGTTTTTTTCTCTCTCCAGGATTACGTTGAGTTAGTCGTGTTCACAGCAGTTGAGATCATTTCAGTGCACTTAATCCATCGTTGCATCGTTGATTGTATTGCATTCTGAAGTTCGTCGATGTCCGCCGATTGAAGTCGAATCAAAATTTCAGGTTCGTGCCCCTCCAGTCCTGGCGTCGTTTAAATCCTTCTCGTTGATCATTTGCGTCACTGTCAATCACTGATAATGATGCCACTTCTCACCAGTTTTCAAAACATTGTTTGATCCTCTGATCTTCACCCAAAACAACTCTTCCTGATGCAGGATTTTTTTCCTCAGCAAAGAATGCGTGGTAAAACACTGTTTTTAAATATTATAATTTTTTTCATTAAAACACTCGCCCACTAGCTCCGAAAGCTCCCGCGACTGGTACTGTTCTTCTTCGTGTACCGTATCAGTCGAATGTGGCAACAACAAGTCACCGCGCACAATCGGAATCCAGCTTATGTAACTCTCGTGCGCCCGTGACTCACAGTCGCAGTTTGTTAGCCCCAAAAGCTTGGGACGGCGCGTTCGCGAAACTCACCCGAAACTCACCGTCGCTAGCAGTGCGGTCACTCAGAATCTTCAGCAAAACCCGAACGGACGGCGAAAACTGACGTGGACCAGATCGGGACAGGGATGCGTCCGTCTCGTGTATTGTCTTCGGTGCAACTAAATCGAGGAAGATACGGAAAATCACTGTTTACTCTCTGGAAACCACTGGTTTGACGGTCAAGGTGCTTCCCCCACCATCCGAAATCCGAACGGGGAAACTCACCAACACCACGGAAAAGCGATGCGAATTGTGTAACCGAGCTAGAACTCTTCGAAAAGCTTGCTTCGGATGCGCACACAACCACCCAGAGAAAGAGACGGACTTCCAGTGCGCTGCTACACCTGTGATCCATCCAGGTGAGTGCGCATCGTGAACCAGTCGTCAGTTAGAACGAAAAATGCCGCACCAACACAAGCTCAACCGGAGCGGACTACAGTGGATAGAAGAAGGAAGATCAATCGTTCACCATTCGTAACCCAGCAGCAAGCCTCGTGGTGAGCACGAAGCCCATCGAGGATCCAGCGAGAGAACATGTCTGTGCGTACCTCCGCCTCCTCTGATGCCTAGTAATGTTCACCAGAAAAGAAAAAAAAAACCCATCCGATCCATCGTCGCAAAGAATAACGGTACCGACCGAACGATCGAAGAGTTTATGCTGCTGCTGTTGCTGTTATTGCATAGTCCTCCTTTCCTCCGGTCCGTCCTCTTTCACTTCGGTTCGACACACAGGTAGAATTCGGTGTTGCGTGAGTGCGGTACCGCCTTCCTACCCTTGCATCCCATGAACTTCACACTTCACGCTGCTGGGATGTGAAGTTCATGGGAATTACCTGTGCGTTTCGATCGTCATCGTAGGCCGAGGTCAACCTTTTTCATTCAAGCGGTTAGAGCAACAGCAGCAGCAGCAGCAGCGCAGTATTATAAAACCCATTTCATTGTTATGTTACGGTTCTTTTCTCTTCCGCCTCCCATGTTTAGTAAGTTAGTTTATGAATACGCACAGCACAGTGCGGGGGCAGACTGCCTTTCCGCTAGATTCGATACAGGCTGGTCCCCCCCGCGATCTGACTGTCAGCCGGGAACTTATGCGCGTTCGACGTTTGTGAACCGTTTGTCCCTCCTACTCTCATGCGAATTGTCATCATTGTCCGACAGGGAAAAGGTCGCGTTGTTCGGTGAGTTTAACCGTGACTCTGACTATGATGTAATCTAACTAATGAGATGAGGGCATTGAATTGTGGTAGCTCAAATTGTAGGGGTAAATTTATTGCATAATTATGTCATGCTCGGAGCTTCTGTAAACAGGTTTGGAACAAACAAATTCAATTACGAACGGATAATAGATTTAATTACATTGATTCTTGGCATATTTTAGACAGGCAGCACAGAACAGGTATAATACTCAAAAGTTTGATATATTGTTCCACTTCCAAATGTTAATCACCGGAAATGACTGAAAATTCTACATTATATCACATACATCGCATATCGCACATTACATTTCACATACAAAACGGTATAGAGCGAGACCCCACCGGCAAAACCCTGAAAACCTGTTACCATATCCAAGAAGATGTCTACTAACTGGAATTGACACGTTGTGAAGTCACTGAAAAAAAAATCTACTGAAATACATTTTTAAGCCCCGTACAGAATATTGAGAGTCTGAAACCTACCTCAACACTGATCTTACTACGCTCTGTTCGAAAATCATGAGTCTAATTGTTGGTAATATATTTTTTGTGGAATTTGATCATTCTGATTCAAGGCTGTCGTTTTCAAGCTACCGCCGCCATTTCTATTGATAGTAAGAATCCTTCCAGGATGGGGTCCGAACGTGCGACAGCTTGCTTGCAAAATCAGTACCACTTGCAATGAACTACTAACCCATGGACCCGGTAAACTTCTGCCCTCGTTAAAAAATGCGTTGCAAATTTCTCTGATTTGGATGAAACTGTTTTTTAAAGTTTTATGTATTGAAATATGAGTTAAAATTAAATTATTAAGATTTCAATTGGATGTTTAACCACAAGTGATGACTTTTCAGCCCTATTATAACACATGGATCAATAAGTCGCGATACTAAAGCAGAGATGGCGCTCGTAGTAAACCAAACGGGTCAAAATTTTAAGTCGATCCGACCAGAAACAGCTGAGTTATCGAGGTTGGAGTAAAGTCGTTTTGTAGTTTGTTTAAAAAATGGAAAAACCGAGTTTCGTGTTTTGATAAAACATTGTTTTTTAATGGGTAAAACACCGTGCAAGCGAAACAATGGATTGAAAAATGTTATCCGGACTCTTGTCCATCAAAAGCAACGATTTGTCGGTGGTTCGCCGAGTTTGAACGTGGTCGTACCGACACAAATGACGCAGAACGCTCGGGTAGACCTGTGGAAGCCGTTACACCGGAAAATGTGAGTGAAGTGACAAAAATTATAATGAAAGATCGTAAAGTGAAGCTCCGTGAGATTGTTGAGATGACACAGATATCATATGGAAGTGTATTTACTAGCCTTCATGAAAAATTGAGCATGAAACAGGTTTTTTCCAAGTGGGTGCCGCGATTGCTGCAATGCACCCTGCCACAAGTCGATGAAAACAATGGCGAAATTGAACGAATTGGGCTTTGATCTGCTTCCCCACCCCCCATACTCGTCAGATTTAGCCCCCAGTGACTACTGGCTCTTTGCTGATCTTAAAAAAATGCTCCAGGGAAAAAGATTTGGCTCAAATGAGGAGGTCATCGCTGAAACTGAAGCTTATTTTGAAGCGAAAGATAAATTTTTTTATAAACATGGTATTGAAAAATTGGAAAAACGTTGGAACCATTGTATCACCCTAAAAGGTGATTATGTTGATGAATAAAAAAAATTTTGCAAAAAAAAAGTTGTTTCCATTGTTAGTCTCGGGACTTATTGATCCATGTGTTATACACGATTTGGTTATTACTATTAAGACATCTTTTGCTTCCGCATTTGTGTGATTTTTGTGTAGGGAAAATTGTAAACCTACTATCTAATATCCTTCCTCAAATAAATATCAATGTATCACCAAGAACTTTAGGTTCGCGGAACTTTTCAAGACTTGACTATCAACGAACCCATTAGGGGTATGTGTAATAGTGCCTATGAATGTTTTGATTTTTTTTCATTTTATGTGATGTTTTTAAAGATAGACTAAGAAGATTAATGTAATGTATAAGTATAAACCCACGATGTAATATGAAAATGTATGCATAATTGTATTATTGTCAACCGTCAGAAAAGATGAAGGGGCTTATACGCCCAATTTGACGATTGAATTATCCTCAATTGGCCTTTTCCCTTTCCAATGCTTTATGGAGACTATAACAGGTCAGATGAAGGAGTGAAAATAAAATATTGTACCATGGGAAAAAGGATCTTATATGCTAATTTACTGAATACTTTGAAGCATTTTCTTCCTGGTGGAACAACAACTTGATCAAATTTGTACTGCATAAAGCATGGCTGGTATGAAAATTTGCTTAAAAACTAATAATTTGTTCTATAGACAGAGCTTAGAATTTCTGTTTATAAGAGGATATAAACATTTACCTACATTACCTAACAGCTACAGTCCTGGGGTGTCCTTTGCTGTATCAAGCATACGTCTGCACATAACTCGGTCCATGGCTGCTCGTTGCCAGCCACTTAAGACACAGATGCTTCGGAGATCACCTTCCACTTGATCGATCCACCTTGCTCGCTACGCTCCTCTTCTTCTCGTACTAGTCGGATTAGATTCAAGAACATCCTTATGACATGCCCAGCCCATCGTAGACGTCCGATTTTAGCTGTCCGTACGATGGGTGGTTCTCCTAGCAGCTGTTGTAATTCGTGATTCATACGCCGTCTCCACGTTCCGTCTTCCATCTGCACTCCGCCATAGATGGTCCTCAGTACCTTTCTTTCGAAAACACTACGGGCGCGATGGTCCTCTGTCAACTTAGTCCAGGTCTCGTGGCCATAGAGAACAAACAGTCTAATAAGCGTTTTGTAGATGGTCAATTTCATGCGGTGGCGTACTTTTCTCGATCGAAGGGTTTTTCTGAGTCCAAAGTACGCACGGTTCCCTGCCAAAATACGCCAACTCGTCAACCAACTCAATATCGTCACCGTCTGTTAATATTCATGCTGGGAGGCGTAGTGTTTCTTCCTGTCATGTATTTTATTATTAACTCTTTTATGACCAGTCCGATACGACTAGCTTCAGATTTCAGTCCGATGTAGGTTTCCGTCATCTTCTCAAGGTTACGTGTCACAATATCAATATCGTCAGCGAAGCCAAAAAGTTGTACGGACTTTCGGAAGATCGTGCCACTCGTGTCGATCCTCGCTCTTCGAATCACACCTTCCAAGGCAATATTGAACAAGATAGAAAAGAGTCCATCACTTTGCCGAGATTCGAAGGGGCTCGATAGCGTCCCAGAAACTCGGACGTAGCACATCACTCTATCCATCGTTGCTTTGACCAATCGCGTCAGTTTATCCGGAAAACCGTATTCGTGCATGATCTGCCATAGCTGTTCTCGATCGATTGTGTCGTATGCCGCTTTGAAGTCAATGAATAGGCCCTACGAATTCTTTAGCTATTGGTGATAGACGACGGCAAAGGATTTGGGAGAGTACCTTGTAGGCGGCGATCAGCAATGTGATTGCGCGGTAATTGCAACAATCTAGCTTATCACCCTTTCTATAGACGGGACATACCACTCCATCCATCCATTCCTGCGGTACAATCTCCTCCTCCCAAATCTTAGGAACCATCCAGTGCAGCGCTCTAGCCAGTGCCTTTCCTCCATGTTTGAGCAGCTCGCCTGGTAACTGGTCATTGCCCACGGCTTTGTTGTTCCTCAGCTTGCCGATCTCCTCACTTATCTCCGACAGATCAGGAGCTGGGAATCTATCGTCGGCTGAGCGTGCACCCAGATTGATACCTGTGTCGTTCTCTGTATCCTGTGCTTCGGCATTCAGATGCTCGTCATAGTGCTGCTTCCACCTGTCGATCATCTTACGTTCGTTCGAGAGAAGGTTACCACTGGTTTCGCTGCACATTTTAGCGTGTAGCCTCTACGTGAGCAGTTCACCTTCTCACAGAACTCCCGTGTGTCATTTGTGCGGTACAGCTGTTCCATTGCATCGCGATCTTAGTCTTCTTGATGGCGCTTTTTTTTCCGGAAAACCGTGTTCTGTCTGCTTCGTGCCTGTCTGTATCGTTTCTCGTTCGCTCTCGTGCGGTGTTGCATCATCCTCCCCCTTGCTGCATTCTTGCTGTCAAACTAGTCATCTCCTCGAGTGGATAACCTCGTACCTAGTATGGCTGCAGCAATGCTACTCAAGGCGGATCTTATATTCGTCGGCCGTCTTCAAGAGTAGCCGAGCCAAGCTACTCTTCCGTTGGTAACACTAGCTCCAGTTGTTGCGCGCATTCCTCTGCAATATGTACGCTACGTGGATAAAATATTTAATATACTTATTACACTTTGCCTGGATTCCTTCAATGTGATCCTTGAAAGTGAGTTTTTTGTCATACGTTAAACCTAAGTATTTAGCTTGATCAGACCATGTCAATTCCAAGCCATTTAATTTGAGAATGTGATTATTGTTTGGTTTAAGAAACGAAGCTCTTGGCTTATGAGGAAAGATAATTAATTGCGTTTCTGCTGCATTTGGTTTAATTTTCCATTTTGACAGAAAATCACTAAAAATATTTAAACTTCTTTGTAGGCGACTGCAGATCACTCTTAGATTTCTACCTGTGGCTAACAGACTTGTGTCGTCACAGAATAGCGATTTCTGACAACCAACGGGTAGATTTGGAAGATCAGAAGTGGAAATATTATACAAGATTGGAGCTACGCTCGAACCCTGCGGAACACCGGCTCTTACGGGTAGCAATTCAGATTTACAATTCTGATAGCCAATCTGAAGAGTGCGATCAGTTAAATAATTTTGAATCATTCGGATCAAATAAATAGGAAACTGGAAATCAGGCATTTTTGCTATTAAACCTTTGTCCCAAACACTGTCGAATTCTTTTTCTATGTCTAGAAGAGCAACTCCAGTGGATAACCCAGAAGATTTATTTGCTTTTATCATGTTCGTAACTCTTACAAGTTGATGAATGGTTGAATGTTCATGACGAAATCCAAACGGCTCTGGTAAAAAAATTAAATTCTCATTTATATGAGACATCATTCTCAACTAAATATTTTTTTCAAAATGTTTACTGATAGAAGAAAGTAAGCTAATTGGTCGATAACTTGATGTTTCTGCTAGGTTTTTATTAGGTTTGAAGATAGGAATTACTTTAGCGTTTTTCCATCTTTTTGGGAAAACTAATGAAATGATGAAATGAAATGAAAAACACTTGTTGAAAATTTTTACCAGGAGTCTCAAGGCAACTTCGGGAAGATTTTTAATAAGAATATTATAAATTCCATCATTACCAGGCGCCTTCATTGTTTTAAGTTTCCTAATGATTGACTTAATTTCATCAAAATTCGTCTCTATAATGTCATCTTGTAATCACACTTGAGTTGAAATATGATCATATTTCAGTGAGACTTCATTTTCAATAGGACTCACAACGTTCAAATTCATGTTGTGGACACTTTCGAACTGCTGAGCAAGTTTTTGAGCTTTTTCGCCATTTTTAAGAAGTATTTGATTTCCTTCCTTGAGAGCAGGAATTGGTTTCTGAGGTTTCTTAAGAACCTTAGAAAGTTTCCAGAAAGGTTTAGAATATGGTTTAATTTGTTCAACTTCTTTAGCGAAATTTTCATTTAGCAAAAGAGTAAATCTATGTTTAATTTCTTTTTGTAAATCCCTAACTATGTTTTTCCTAGCAGGATCACGAGAACGTTGATATTGTCGTCGGCGAACATTCTTCAACCGAATGCACAGTTGAAGATTGTCATCGATGATAGGAGAATTTAATTTAGTTTGAACTTTGGGAACTGAAAGATTTCTAGCTTCGATAATGTAATGATTCAAATTATCTATTACTGTGTCGATGTCCGCAGAATTTTTTAAATTAATTTCATGAACCACATGATTTTCAATGTGAGATCTGTATTCAAACCAATTGGCTTTATGGTAGTTTAATATAGAACTAATTGGATTATTTACAGCTTCGTTGGAAATTCCGAATGTTACAGGAAGATGATCTGAGTCAAAGTCAGCATGTGTAATCGATTGATCTTGAGATCATTTTATTTTCCGTTATATCGCCTAAATCGACTTCGTTTAAAGAAGCGAATGGCATTGAAGGAATATTGGTAGGTAGATGTCTACCTGTTACGCTAGTGTAACTGTCATTAGAAGAAGATAACGTGGTCGATCCACCCGCCAATAAATTGTTTTCATTAGAAGACGAACTGGAAGGCGCACCTTCCAGTTCCGGTATGTTCGGTAAATTTAAGGTCGTTGATTTAACTTGTTGTTGTCTAATTTTTTCCCTGATAGGACATTTCAAATAATTTTATTTATGATTTCCATCACAATTAGAACATGAAAATTTATTAGTGGTTTCATTCATTGGACAGACGTCTTTCGAATGCGATTTACCAAAATTCAAACACCGTACAATTTTTATACCATGGCCGAAGCCTTGTCAACGACAACATTGCGTTAAGTTTGCAATACCATTATGCCGTTTATAATGTTCCCAATGAATGAAAAATCGTTGCAAGTTCCAGTATAGTTTTTGACGAACTATTTCATGAGCCGGAGCTCGGAGACCGTCACAGTCATGAAAAGTTTTTACAGTCATCCATTTGTCAGGCCTACAAGTGCAAAAGTCATAAAAACTGCTTTCACAATTTCGTACTTATATTTGTCTTGAATTTTTATGATGATTAGGCATCTTGAGCAACATATAATACGTTCAGTGAAAAAACTATTCTATTAAAATGTTGATTATAGAGACAAAGACTTTGTTTGAGTTAAAGCTGTTTGATTCATCTCTCATGCACTTTTTCGATTGAGTCAATTAAACGAAAATGAAACCAAACAAAAGCCTGTCCTCCTGTTACTGCTGTATAAGAAGTTCACGTTCAATTGGTAGTAATACTTAAAGCATAATCAAACATGCTTTGTGATAGGATTTTTATTTTTGTTATTATTATCCATACATGTAATCATTTGTTGTAATCCTAGCCGACGAATTCGGCTGTGTTTGAAATACGATACTAAATTGAACGAAGCCGCATTTTCTCACAGATCCAAATAAAATTCTGGAACTTTCTATGAGAAAATCGGTTCAGCCATTTCTGAGAAAAGTTAGGGCACTTATTTTTTTTTTTTTGCATTTATAACCCTGTAATTCCGTACCCAGAAGTCGAATTCGAATAAAATTTGGGATGGGATTACAAGGTCTCTCATTTGAATCCAAGACTTCATAAAAATCGGCTAAGCCATATCCGAGCAAAGTGAGTGCAAAAAAAAACCGTTTTATTCCACCTAGTGGTGTAATGTTACCTATCATATATAATATTCAGAATAAATTTCTTAGATTCTTTAAAGAATAACCGAAATCGGTTTATTTGGCCGTCTACTGATAATGACCGTCGAATGAACTAGTTTTTCGGCCAGTTTCGATTTTTTTTGTACCTCTTTTGTTTCACTCCTTAAGGACGGTATAAATTTTTTTCGCACACTCTTCCCTATAATGCTTGAACCGGAAGTCGAATCCAGATGAAATTCAGAAGTTCTGTATGGAACCGACTCCTTTACCGACTGTAAGAATTACTTTCGAACCAATCCTAATTGAAAAATACATTGCCCTTAAACTTATTTCATACAAAAAGAAAGGTGGGTGAGTAATGTCACAGACATAACTGGAGGACGTGAATACGAAAAAAAATTATAATCATTCGTATTACTTGTGTGAATTTCACAACTTTTACTGCTTCGCTTCCAGAATTTTAACGGTGCATTTTTATCAAAGATTGACTTATTGGCGATAAATGTTTTCCACCACACATTTGAATATCGCAGATCAAATGGGGATAAAAAATAGCAACATAGAGAGCTCTGAAGTCGATTATTTCATTACGGATTTGCATATTTCAGTGAAAAATGCTGTACGGGTTTAATTTCTGGCATTTAGAAGGGTTAAATTGTGTGATTCTCTACGATATTAAATACGGTTCGTAGCATTTTCGTCGAACGCGAAGTATTCAAATACTGGCTTTATTCGCACTCGCTTGGCACAAATTATTCTAGGTTTGCACTAAACTGATGGTTTTAATCTCCAATTTGCAAATACGAAATCCTTATAGTTCTTTAGATAACATTTGGAGCTGGTCCATTCCAGGCAATGAGAGAGCCGATACTTTAGCCAAACGTACTGCTATTGAGGGTGGAATTTATGAGAGACCGATTGCTTTCAACGAATTCTATAGCGCGTCTCACTAAAGAACACTCGCCAACTGGAAAGCTTCTTGGGATAAAGATGATCTGGACCGGTGAATGCGCTCAATTATTCCAAAAAAATATCGACAAAGGCATGGTTCAGAGGACTGGATGTGAGTAGGGATTTCATTTGTGTGATGTCCAGACTCATGTCCAATCACTACACGTTAGATGCACATCTCCTTTGAATTGGACTTTCCGAGACTAATCATTGCGCTTATGGCGAAAGTTATCGCGATATTGATCATGTCGTTTGGACATGCGTGGAGTATCTCAAATCTCAACTAATAAATTCCTTGCGTACCCAAGGTGTCCCAGTGTCAATGTCCCAGTTCGCGACATTCTTGCTTTTCGTGACTTTCCTTACATGAAACTTCTTTATCATTTCATTAAGTCCATTGGAGTTCCAATTTAATTTTTATTTTAAGTTAGACTGTTTTCTCTTCCATGAGTTCAACCAATAGCCAGCTATATTATATTGAAAAAAAAGTGACGAACTTATACAAACAAACCTGAAATAGTTATAAGATCATGTACAAAATAAATGTATTTTATTTAATGTAATTTATAGTAGTAAATCGCTTGATGAAAACAGTGTTCAGATTTACTAATGAATACCAACATACTAATATGATATTCGAAATGTATTAGGTTTAAAGTACTATGTATAGTAGATGCCACGGCGAAAAAAAAACTTATGTATATTGTCTATGAAATAAACGTATTTATGAAAAAAAATATGGAGCTATTTGAAGGGCTAATTTTGCATAATGTTCCCCATCATTGTTCATTTTTATTTGTATTATGCTCTAACGCAAACAACCAGCTGCAGCATGACGCAATCGATCTTATGAGAAGGGTAACTGGTTTTGCGAACGTCCCGCAATTGATTCAGTGTTGAACTGAATTCTTGATACTGGAACTGAGCTATGGACCTGAACCAATCGGAATGGTAGATTTAGATAGTAGGAAAACTTCATATAGTTCTTTGGAAGTAAATTAATAGTTCTAAAAAGAACCGATTTATATAATTCAGAAACTGGACCTGAGTTCAAGAACTAAACAGACTCAGAATTATTTTTGAGTAAACTAGAAATTCTCCCTGAAAGAAAAAGGTTTAAATAACGGCAAGCTCGTTTTCGTTCATATCTATGAACGTAAAATCTTACATTATTTGAATAATTTGGAATGCAAGAGTCCTAAAAGTGCAGATTTGTGTTAATATTTGCTCCCTAACATACTCCCGCACTCACTTATTCCGTCACTGATTTTTCTTCCGAAAAAAAACCAGACCGCCACGCAACGTCAACTCCGTTCCGTTCACGCTAAACACACTGTGACATAATGGGCAAAGTGTTTCGGAATTCCTAACGGGATAATCCGTGCTCCGCTGTAACGCCGCACCAAACTCCGTACACGTTGAGTTGAGCGCATGTAAAACTAAGTGCCCATATTCATGACGAAGAGGAGTCAGCTAGTTGCGTGATATCGACGCAACACCGCGAAGCAGCGGACCCAATTCGTTTCTGGGAGGGCATCCGAGTTCAAAGAGCTAGTTCTTCTAAACAATGGGGCATGATGTGTTTGATGTTGTGTCACACTGTCAGCGCCCTTCCGCCGCAAAATCCCGTCGCAAACTCTCTGCGGGAGTGCGCTAATTGAATGCGGATGAGTTTGCATTTAGGGGCCGGGATATGGGAGAAAAGCATCTTTTTTGTGGCACTGGTTGTGTGCGATGTTTGTCGAAGATTTTAGACTCAGTCCAACCTTCAGTGGGTTGAGAATTAAACAGATTCACTAAAATAATTTAGATATCAGATAAATTCATTGCGTAGTTGTGTACTGAATAAAAAACACAGCTCGACTGACCCTTAGAACAGATCAGAAGTCCACTTCCTGTCGGACAATCAGCTGGTTCCTAGTCTGACGGGTGGTGAGACGGAATATTGCTAGCTAATAAACAATGCAATCATCACCGGCAGGTAGTCGTTAATTTATGCAAGTGAACAAAGTAATTAGAGACGACTACAAGCGACGGGACATGCTTATTGCAAGTGCATGCGAAAATTCTACCCAGCAATAACATCCAAACGAATCATTATCCGACACTAAAATAACTTGGCAACATCGATAGTAGCTAGTAGCAGCAGCAGCAACAGCAGTAGTTACGTGGTTTGCAATGGATTATTATGCTGCTCATCGTCATCCGCCATCCGCCATCCGCATCTGCGGCAACGGGGCACAAGTCAAGACATTCTCGAGTTCCGTGTTAGATTTCTATCACACTCGCAATGCATACTTAATCGTTTTCGACTGCGCATTCTGCTCTGGAATTACTGGCATCCGCGTGTCGTTCCACGGCGATTTGAATCGTTCCAGGTTTATCTAACAGTGCAACGTAACTAGCGAGCGTAGAGCAAACTATGCCGTGTATTATTTAAGATCCAGTGGAAGGTTCACTAGCCTATCTAGCTTTTGATCGTTTTTTTTATTCTGGTGGAGTCATTTGCATTGAGCATTTCGAAGCAGATTCATCCCGAAGAAGTTTACTTATGAAAACACCAAAAGCATTGCTTTGGAAGATTATGGAAAGAGCGAAGAGGTTTTTTTGCGATAGGAGAAGCTGGGGCTAAATTGAAGAAAAACACCCATTGCAATTAGATTTTTACCCAAGCTATCTAAATCGTCATGTAGCCTCTGCCTTCAACTATATCTTCCAATATGTGATTTGAAAAAAAAAATGCATTATTTTCGTACTAAGTTGCGAACCGCGGTTAAAAATATTCATACATAAATGAAAAACGAATACAGCAAGGTGCAAAATCTTGAGATACCTTAATGAACGCGCAAAAAATTAAACCTTATTCTAATGAATTGTCTGTTGGTTTCAACCTTTCGTGAGACATAATCCTGCTCGCCGAAAGTATAGGTCCTGTCACGAGATTTGACGCCTTGCTGTACCAAATAATAGATGATGAAACTGACTTTAGAGTCTTTCACTACGAATAATGAACGTTTTACTTAAATTTATAGTAGATCTAGTTTTAATAAAAGATATAAAATAGAATAGCCATATAAATATCAATATTAAGGTAAGTTTAAAGAATCCGTTAAAAATTTTAATTCATAAATTATGTGTCCGGTTTAGCCTTACTTTTTTAGTCCAGTTCAGGCCCGCAAAGACAATGCATTCTTGAGACGCAAACTTACACACTTACAAAATTTACATCTTAATAGATGCACATAAAAGGAGCGTCACGATTCACAAACATTCACAATTCGAAGCATGTAAAGATAAGTCATATCTTTAACTTCACAGTTAATTTAGCTGAAGTTTACATCGGTACAAACGCAAAGTTTATTTTTACATCTAAGTAGATGTAATATTATGGCATCACCGGAGAAATTACGACATGCTTGAATTTACGTCAAGCGTAAATTTCATTTTTTCTAAGAGTGTACACTCCAAAAAAATTTGAATTTTACGGGTGACTTAATCCCTCATACGATGTAATTCATAAAGACCTAATTTGTCAAATGACGGAAAATTTTATTTGTATTGACTTAATGTTGGATTAGCTTGAATTTTACTGGTTTCGACTGTAACTTGCGTTCTACTAGCAGGTGTGACTGTATGAATTTAGATGCACCTTTCACCAGCCAAACAGATGCGTGTTTCTGTGGCTCAGTCGATTAACAGACGTACTTTGTGATCCTTTGTGATTCTCGGTTCAAGTCGCGGCGGTTGCTATCAGTAATCTTTTTTTATTTCAACGAATTTCATATCATAGAGTTTTAGACACAATATTAAATGTTATTCCACGTGAATTTGAGTGAACTGCGACGCTCCATTTATGTGCATCTAATAAGATGTAAAATAACCGGGATTTTTTTAGGTGTGCAGAAATCAACGTCTTCCTGTCACATGAAACGTCAATCCACGAATCGAAATAATTGTTGGTTTATATGATATTTATATTGGTTGGTAGAACAGTCACAGTTAAAAAAAACCAACACACTTCAACCCAATTATCGGTAAAGTAAAATGCCGAGACAGATCGGTAACAAACAATTTTACCGATTGCTCTGTAATCAATATTATGTTTTCCGAGATTCGTTGAGTAGATTCACTGATATTTCGGCAAAATCTTCTGCTGAGCTCATCGGTGGTTAACAATTATCCCGAGATCAGCAAATGCGTTTGTCGAAATTTCGTAATACGTTTTACATTTTCTCTTGGCACTATGCAGTTCAACTATTTGTTTTTAGTTTTTGTTAAGACGTAGAAGCCGTTTTGAGCTAGTTTTAATATGATCAGTTTCTAACGGGGAAAACAGATTGGAAAATTGACATATGAACACAATGATGTAATGAAAACCGCAAAAATGTTACCGCAGAGACAAGACTCGAACCCGCAGCTTACTCCTAACCGGGGAAATTGTTTTACCATTTAAACTACCCTGCATATGAAAACACATGAAGAGAAAGCCCAATTGACTGAACGAAACTAAGCATGCTTCGCTGTACTTAGCCACCACGGTCTTCGGTAACATTTTCGCAGTTTTCATTACATCATTGTGTTCATATGTCAATTTTTCGATCTGTTTTCCCCGTTAGAAACTGATCATATTAAAACTATGCAGTTATTTTTTGACAATTAGAAAAAAAAATGCTATTAGAAAAAATGGAATTAGTCCAACAGGAAGACGGAAGAATCAACAATCTATTCAGTAAGTATAGTAACTACAACTTATTGTGGAATATACATAGAAAGCTTCCTTCCTTTTTTCCAGATCTTGCTTTCTCTGTCGGAAAGACATTATAGGTTATGTCGAAGAACTTCAACGACGTGTCAACCAACATATTCGGCGCTTAGCTCTCGTACATAAGTAATGTAATGTATATTTTTTGAATGTTTGTACGGAAATAAAATGAAATCTTGATCCCCAATTGAATGTTGATAATAAAAAACCCGTATTTTTTTATTACTTTCAATTACTGAATGGTCAGCAATTAGTAAATCTCACTTCGTCGCTTTTTCCGAACATTCAGTAATGGTTATGCCGGACAGACAGTTTTTGCTGACAATTTCGGTAACAACTGACGTTTGTCAAATTTTAAATTGCCGAGACTCCGCAATTTCATCTTGTGTCGAGATGATTTTTTAGATGAGATTAGATGAGTACTTAGCGGTGCAAATCTCGGACATTATTTTGTCGAGAGTCAGCGAAAAAAAATAAGTGTGCAGTTTTGATAACTTCTTTTGCATAGTATTAGTACATTTGAATTTAAGCTAGTGAAAAACGGTTCAACCATATTTGAGACAATGAAGAATCCCTTTTAAAGATTTTGACCACTTTTCCGGAATTTCCGGAACAGAAAACTGGTTACCGGTATAGTGGAATTCGGATCATTGAACCCTCATATAATATCAGCTACAAACTGAAACAATTTTGAACCTAATTTAGAAGAATTTCCAAAATGTTCTGCACCTTCGATTTAAATGGCCGTTTTAGAATAAATGACGCATCCAATGAAACCAAAAACAGTTCGTTTGGCTATAAACTAACATAACCTACACATTGGAACAGTTTCGAGTACTACTTTACGATTCTCTATGACGGTTTGAAATTTTGAAAATTTATCCCCTAATAATGTTAGAACCGGAAATCGGACATGGATATTATTATGGCACTATCAGACCTGTTAATTTTCGTTTGATTTTATGATAATAATTTAGCCTAGGCTAAAGAAATTTATTAGCCAATTTAAAAAAAATTCTCTGCTCGTTACATGATTCCTTACGAAAAAGAAACTACTCTTGAAATTGAAATTGACAGGCACTCTATTTTCAGAACCGAAAATTGGATCAGAATGAAAATCAGGATATTCTTATGGCATCTGAAAACCTCTCAGTCGAATCTAATTTGGTAAAAATCGGTGTAACCATCTTCGAAATAAGCTAATGACATTATTGTCTTTTTTTTTGGTACAAACCAAAGGTACCTTAAGTCGGATCCAAATTCCAATTGAGGAACTTTGTATGGGACCATATCATTTGAGTCTAAGTTTGTGACAACCGATTCAGCCCTCTACGAGAAAATTGAGCGACAATATTTATCACATACAGACTTTCACTCAAATAGTCGAACTGAATCTAATGACTCTCCGGACCTCGGATGAAAACTCGGTTTTCACAGTGATTGCATAGCTTTTCTACATGTGCAAGGCAAAAATAACTATAATTATTGAAACGACACCAAAGTTTTCATTGGTTTCAAATATGTAATTATTTACTTCTTCTAACTACGTCGGATAAATTTTAGGAAAAATTTAGGTAAAATGCACCACATTTGCTATTGATACGTTCCATCAGAGTCTGTACTGTAGTTTCCGGTACGTTTTGCTCAATTTGTTCTACTCTTTAACATCATTTCCTGTTTTTTTAATAAAAGTTTTTATTCAGGCCTTTTCGCATACAAGCTTTACGTGGCCGATTGGCTTACATGTTGTTTTTTTTTTGCTATTGAATCTCGTTGTTTAATCTTTTTTTAGGGGGAGATGAGCTTGTAGCATCCATTGCTTCATCGTCGGTGTTGAGGGTACTGATGGTTTCGTTGAAGGAGATGCTTTATTGTTGTTGGTGGCTGTCACAGATGTACTGGGGTTGCTTGGGGTTGGTGTGAAGGAAGCACCGTTGTCCTGTGGTGTACTTGTCTCCTTGTTCAGTTGATCACGTACCGTAGTGAACAGCTTTTTGGAAATATTGACATGTGGCCATCTGATTGTCGTAGGTAACAAAGGATTTACACGGAATTCTTGTATCCTGACCGAAAGTTACATGAGAAGGTATAGGCCTCCTTCCGTATAGGCCTCCGAGGTCGTTCTATTGTTCACTACACAATACTGTACTTGGTTTCTTTCGTCCCGAACGTAAGCGGTTTTGTTTTATCGACTGACTTGGATGAGATGTGAAAGCGAACTGATCATTTCCTGCTTGTCTTTGTGTTATCGTCATGTTCATCATTTCTCAATAGGTTTTCAACGAACGGAGTTCAGCATATAAGCATATAATTCCTTACGATTTAGCACTAGTGTCATCGTCCCAAAACACATCACTCAATAAGACGTGTGTCTGACACATAGCTGCTAGTATCAACTATCAAAAGACTTTGTGTGAAATTTCATGAAATTTCGAACGGCGCCTCTAGTTGATCTAGATCACATCTATCAGTACAAGTTTATTGCTCAAAACTTTAATGAGATCACCTTTCTCGAAATTCGCTTTCTCCAGAACATTAATAGTTAGAAAAAAGTTGGGCGGGATACAGCTGTCAGACGACGTGTTAAAGGGTGGGTAGGGTCTAACACTTTGAAAATTCTTTTATTCTTTTCAAGAATATTCTGTGAAATTTTCAATCCTTTTGGAACGAAACTCCGTTATGGGGCCTTCATCTATTCTCATCTTATTCTGCGAAGAAGCAAGTGCTTGGTGCTCAGGCCCAAGAAAAAATATTATTTGTTGAAAGTGTTCGACCCTACGACTGTTTTGTTTTGAAAGTCCGTGGTTATTGTCATTGGAAAACTACTTCCCCAATTAATTTCAAATTTTGCACACACTTTCTTCATGTAAAATACTAGGTCCCAACATTTTACTTTTTGTTTTTTGTTACGTTAAGGAGGTTTAACAGCTAGAATATGGCGGTTTTTTATTTGAAATATCCTAGTTGACTTTAAAATACTACCAAAAATATAAAATCAAACAGAAACGTTGCGGTCTAGAAAAACTTCTACTCTAACTATCCTGCTATTATTTGTTCACTTCTGATTAGTCTATGCTGTGATACAGTGGACACCGCAAATCATGATTTTTCATAAGCGTCCTCAAAAATACCTCTTCTTTGACTTATTTCTCAATATTTTTCAATGAAAAAATTATAAAATGTTGTTCGTATATCATGCAAAACATTGAAATTTATTTTGCTGAACGATAATTCTGGAAAAAAATCAGAAAGATGATGATTTTTCTTCGTTTAGAGCCTACCCCGCAGTACTATCTGGGCCGTACCCAGGCTGACTATTTTCTTGTTACAAAGGGACGTACACTTGCAGAGCAGTGTTTGGTCAATATTGAAGCCATCGAAAGAAAGGTTTGCCTCTAGAGAATCCATAATTTGCCTGACAGAGTGAATGAAATGAGCAGAAACAAGATGTCAATACTTTGAAAACAAAAATACTCAGATTTCTCTGGAAACTGAGGGCTTTGATTTTCGTAAAAACGACAAATTTCATCAATACTGTATGATCAATTTTATATGCTCAATTCTAAATTTTTTTTTCGGGTAGCGACATTTTTCATATAAACGTTTTGCGCAACGAGACAAAAGTCTGCCAAATATATTTGAGTTCGAGTTTAATATACTGATACTGTAGCTAGTAAAGGATTGTCCCGTTGTAGGCAAATTATGAAGCATTCTTCATTCGGTGACGCATTTTTTCCGATACCAGGAAACAGGCCACGACTCATTCCTCCAGTTGACCGTTCCTGTTTGCAAATCAAAACTCGGTCATCGCCATCTGCAGGGTTGCCGTCGGCAATTTTCGAAGAAATTTTTTATGTTCTGTATGTATGTCCGTACAACTTAACAAACTTCCTGCGCTAGCCGCTGATCTCTGCTCCGTCCGTAACCGTTCCTCACCTAAAAATTCATAACCAAATAACAATCGATGGAGTGCTCGAAACGGTACGGTAACCCGGTACTGCAATCGTCTCGGGATAGGGATTTTCCCAATTCTTTCACGTCGCCTCATGCTACGGGTGCATGCTACGCGTCCTCCACTATGAATGAATCAACCGAACTCGGACTGGTGCCGCGAGTCGCCACGGATCATCGGCCGTTCCATTTCGGGCGCTCAGTCATTTTGGCACAAACTCGTGGCGGTGCTTTTTTTTTATTATTATCCAGTGCGTTGTTTTTCTCTTCTCTTCCGGAGAAAATTGGATGATTTCAGACACACGGCTGATCGATCCATTGTAGGCCATCAAAGTGTGCTTCCCCTTGTTCGTCGTTGCCGTTGCGGTTTGGTTCAGCCGCCGAAAGTGGTCGAGGTGAATGACCGACCCAGTGGAAATAAAAATTGTATCAAAACATAAACGCACGAATTTGAGTTAATACGAGTTTTTCATGGAATTGGGATCGTCGTACGGACATGGAGCTGAAAAAATTTAAATGGTAGTAAAATCAAGGCAACAATATGATCACGACTCGTTGCTATAACTTTTATTAAGCAGTCGATCAACTGAATTGAATTGACTTGAAAAAACGCTGGATTGCATTCCTTGAGTGCTAAAACTGTTTAGCGTAATCGAACGATCTGAAACCTTCAGAGTAAATATTGTATCATCCGTGATGCTAACCACCACCCCCTAAGCTATTTAAGTAGTCACGTTCGTTCCAGTATAAAAATCAACGAATAAATTTAACTCCGCCTTCTGTCGGCAAATGAGGTGATAAAGACCACGTTTAAGTTGTTATGCTCATCAATAAACAGTTCGTATCTTTTCGGACATAACTTGTCGGTTGTTGTTGGTTGTATATTGCTGTACTGAAGTAAATCTGGGTCAGGTATGTTTCGATGCACCGCCGTGAGCCATTACAGTAAGGAACAGAATTTTTTGCTTTTAAATTTCATGATGAAGAATGCACAGCGAAACAATAAAATACTAAGAGCCATCACTCGTCATACATTTTGTTTTCTTGAAAGATAATCTTGAAAGCTTGAACTTTTGTTCCGGTGAATTTCGGAATCCCTCGGCGCAGATAACAAATTTTCTTCAAGAGACCTAAACGCCACTGGAGAAATTAAAGAGACGAACCTAACCTCAACCCAAATGAAACACATTTCATCCGGATCCGGATGGGACACGAGCAAGCGAAACTGAAATCCATTCAGAGCAAACACTTTTGCTCGGCACATTAATTAACGAAAGTCACTTGGCTTAAGGCTTAATGGCCGTGCCGGCGAAGGGGACCGCGAACGGAAGAAGAACCCAATTGGGATGTGTGTGTGAGTGCGCGAGAACGCGAAGATCCACAGAAACCCGGCGATTCGCCGCGACAATCGATAACTGTAAAGCAGTGAAAAGGCACAAAGAAGAAATCAAAATTGAAACAAAACTCGACGGAACAACGCGCGCGCCTTTAGAGGGTTTAAACTATGACGACCGGGAAGATAAACTTTTCCGCGTTCGGCGGCCGTGGACACTCAACTCTTCGGCGGTGGAGAAATTGAAGAGATCCCCCGGGAGGCGGCGAAAGATAGCTGGTAAATGATTAAACGGTACATTTATACAATTTAGCGAGTTCCACCGCGCTCTTCGGTCGCAATTCCTGATTTTGTTTTTTTCTTCTTCCTTCCACCTTGCTCCTGTCCGCGATCATCCGCCCGGGTCCACGACTTCGGAGTGGTTTGTGTGAATCGAAACCAGGGGACCGAGCGAAGCGACCGCGAGTTCGTTGAACTTGCGGTTGACTTACCTCATTTTTGTTTTTTTTTCACTCTACTCCTTCGCTGGTACTTCATATTTTTGATTGTTTTATAACTCAGTTTCGCGGTGCACGCGAGAAGGTGTGACGTGTGATCGTTAAAATTTATGTCCGTCACACGGGGAAATTGATTATTTATTTATTTATTTTTCTTTCTTCAGAGGCACTACGATGACCGTGTGGAACTGCCAATGCAAACATTGGTTGGCCGATAGAGGAGCAACGCTAATTAGCTGCTTTTCGTGAACTTTGTTCCGGAGTGCACTGCTTCTCGGTTGGCACGAGAGGGTCATCAAAAAACTATCTTTTTAAGAAAGTATCCAATGGCTTCCGATAAATCTCTTCGGGTGGTGATATTTTAAGTTTTTACCTTTTCACTGATTAGGTCTAATTATGATTTCTTTCATATCATTTCTTCGGAGTAATGTTTATACCACGAACCGTATAAAGCCATAGTTATATTTGAAGACTCATGAAACACAGCACATTACAGTGGGCTGGACCTGAAGCAAGAATGTCGGAAGCGAAAATGAATTACTTTCACAAGAATATTTCACTTTGGCTAAACCGCTTAAAACAAACCAAGGCTCAGTTGAAAGCTTCTATTGTACCATTGATCAAGTTTGAAGCTCAAATGGCTGTCACCTCTGGGTCAGGAGATATAACAAAAATTATTAGTATTTGCAGGAAAATGATGTCCTAGTCGCATTAATTTCCAAGATGGCGACTTCCGTTTCATCGATATTCGTGACAAACTATCAGAATATGCGTATATTTGGAACGGGTTTGATGAGTAGATGTCGGAACACGATGTTTGATGTCGTTCTGAAATCCAAAATGGCGGCTTTCAGTTATTCCTTGAAAACCCTTACAATTTGTGTCGATATGCATATTTTCGGAACGGTTTTCATTAGTAAGAGCTTACATTTTTGAAACAGTAGCCTAATATCTGCGAAATATCTAAATTTTAACTGGAGTAAGTAAAACAAACGTGATTAATTCACCTAGCAGTGAGATGATACCTTATTTTATCAATCCGCATGTGTTTTTTGCATGGATATTCTTAGGTGTTTTAGTTCTCATGACATTATTTTAATTATCGTCATTTTAAACGGCAAATTGAGATTTTAATCACTCATTACCCTGTAATGTCGAAACTGCAAATCGTATCAAATTTCAATCTTAACGTGTGACAATCGATTGAACATTCCATGAGATGTCGAAGTAAGTTCCACTTTAGAGTTTTTCGTCATTATTTATGGTACTTCCAGAGCCGGTATTCTGGAACTAGCATAACCCAAATTGATTCGTATGGCCATAAATTAATACACCAAACAATTTACATCTTCTTTATCTGTATGAATTTTAAAAATTCATCATCCTGTAATTTCTGAATTGGATAAAATTAACCAGTTTTGTATGGGACCATAAGTCCGTTAATTTGAGTTTTTGTTTTTGAAGTTCGATTTGGCCTTTTTGAGAAAATTATTGAGCTTTGGGAAACGATTCGATACTGGAATCGGAATTCTAAAATCGGTGTAGCCGAAATCAGTTGAATTCACCCAAGAAGTGTCTAGACATCTTTGAGAAATTGTAGTGCGAAATAAATTTTTGGGTGCCTTCCGAATCGAAAACTGAAATAAATTTATTTGGTAATCGACTATCCAAATCTGCAAACCCGATAAACCTGATTAATTTATGTGAAATGGACATTTTTATACTAATCACCCTGTATCTCCTAAACCAGAAGTCGGAACTGACTAAAAAGTAAGATGTTTTATAGGATTTTAAGACCTCTCATTTGAATCATGATTCTTAGATTTCATTGGAATCTTAGA
Source organism: Malaya genurostris (assembly GCF_030247185.1). Taxonomy (NCBI): domain Eukaryota; kingdom Metazoa; phylum Arthropoda; class Insecta; order Diptera; family Culicidae; genus Malaya; species Malaya genurostris. The sequence continues at coordinate 189,512,465 of NC_080572.1, forward strand.
TCGGTTCAGCCATCTACGAGATTTCTCTCGTGAATTGCATTATTTTAATTTCGTTTCACATATCATCCTGTGGTTCCACAATCAGAAGTCGGATCCAAACGTAGTTCAGGAACCTTGTTTGGGAGTATACTCCTTTTCATATGAAACTGAGTTCTTAGAAAACGGTTTAGCCATCTCCGAGAAAATTGAGTGAAATTATTTTTCACGCACGCATTTGCTGATCTCGACGAACTGAGTCGTATGGTATATGAAAGGTATGTTTTTCCAGCATTTATTGCTGTAAGTAGTTTAAATCAATATAATTATAGAATTACTTTCAATTCGAAAATGCTGATATCATCTGGTTTTCATATGCCATATTCGAAAGATTATGTTGCCAAAAACGAACCGTGCTAAATTGGTCCGAGGCAAATTGTCATAAAAAAGGATGCTGTACACAGTATTTTTGGTACTTAGAAACAATTGTATGTAACAGTATAAAAAATCGTGTTTCACGTTGCTCCCAAGCATTACTTTGTCATACAGCGCTCAAAACTCCTACTGCTGGAATAGGGGGAAAAGTCGCTTACATAAAAATTTCGATATCTCCGTTAAAAATGGACGGATTTTAACAATCTATGGCTTGTTGAATAGGTATTATCGTGCGGAATCTAAGTCTGAAAACATATTCTGTTTTCAAGGTCAATTGTGACAGATACTGTCAAAAAACTGAAAATTTTGACATAAAACTTCGAATAACTCAAAAAGTAAACATCCGATCTCAAAACCATTCAATAGCGATCAGGGTGAAGGGGAGACCTTTCATTTGCGACTAGTTTGATCAAAATCGGTCCAGCCATCTCCGAGATCTCGACCTCTTAGTTGACAACACACATACAGACACACACACACACACGGACATTTGTTCAGTTCGTCGAGCTGAATCGATTGGTGTATGACATTCGGCCCTCCGGGCCTCGGAAATTTTTTCTAAAGTTTGAGCGAATTCTATACCTACATATATATATATATATATATATATATATATATATATATATATATATATATATATATATATATATATATATATATATATATATATATATATATATATATATATATATATATATAAATAAAGAGGTAAAAAGATTAAAATACCAGACAAATCTGTTTCAGATTATCAAAACTGTTGATACTGCTGAACAAGTACCATAATAGAGTGAAATTCTATGGATATGAAAAACTAGAGCAGATGGCTATGCCATCTTGGAATTCAGAACCACCTCAAACATCGTTTTCTTACATGCACTCATCAAACCCGCTCCAAAAATACCCATATTATAAAGGTTTTCAAGGAATATCAATGAACCGGATGTCGCCATCTTGGATTTCAGAACCACCTTGAAAATCGTTTTTCGACATCTACTCATCAAACGCATTTTGAAAATGCCCGTTGTAATATTGTAGTAATTCCCACGGAATATTAATGAGGATTTTGTTCGTAAAAAGAGTTACGTAAAAAGGAGTAACGTAAAAAAAGAGTTCGTAAACGGAGGTTTGGGTGTATAAGTGACGTAACCGACAGAACGCATGTTTTTCTAAAAGCTCAATTTTCTCAGAGACAGTTTAGCCGATTTTAATAAACCTAGACTCATTTGAAAGTTCTTATTGATTTGTAGATCAAGTTCGCAGATCAAGTGACTGGCACGCTTGATTCCGGCGATATAAAGGTATAAGTGATGTAAACGACTAACCGCACATGTAACGTAACCGACAAATTCCAGTGTTTTCAATATAACAAAAATTCTCGGAGATAAAAGAATCGATTTTTGAAGACTAAGACTCGTTTAACACCAAGGGGGTAAAAAAAAGTGGGTACGCTAATTTTCACTGACTATATCTTAGCCATTTTAGGACCGATTTCAACTTGTTTGCCATTAGAAAGATATAAAGCTTGCTTCAGATAGAATTGGAACAAAGACAATTGCCTGTATTTCAGTTATATATTTTTGAATTCAAGATCTTTTTTTATACAAATGTAGCGTTTTCTTCATACTTTAAAAAAAAAATTATTCGTCACGGTTTCGAAGAAATTCTCGATTTTTCTTGTAACACGGCTCATTAGGCGGCGCACACCTTCTTCGTCCATCGTTTGAGCTATCTTATTCCACCAGACCGTCATCTGATTGATGTCTTTGAAAACCTTTCCCTTTGCCTTGAGTCTCCTCTTCATGATTGCCCAGTATTTCTCAATATGGCGGAACTGGGGACAGTTCCCGATCAACAAGGGAGAACAAAATTGTATCTGAGGTTGTTTCGTTTTGCCTTTCTCATATAGAAAGGATATGCAATTACTGTGAAAACCGACTTTTGAACCGAGGCCGGAGGGCCGAGTGTCATATACCATTCGACTCAGTTCGTCGAGTACGCAAAATGTCTGTGTGTATGTGTGTGTGTATGTGCGTGTGTGTGTATGTAACGTTTTTTTGCACTAACTTTTCTCGGAGATGGGTGAAACTTAGATTCAAATGAAAGGTCTTGTGGTCCCATACAAAATTCCTGAATATTATTTGGATCCGACTTCCGGTTCGAGAGTTATGGGGTAAAATGTGCAAAAAAAAGAAAATTTGTGTTCTAATTTTTCTCATAGATGGCGCGACCGATTTTCACAAACTTAGATTCAAATGAAAGGTCCTGTGGTCCCATACAAAATTCCTGAATTGCATGCGCATCCGACTTCCGGTTCCGGAAATATGGGGTAAAGTGTGTTAAAAATTGTATACCATTACTGAAAATGGGGAAAAACCTCAAATCTTTTCCAATTAGATAGTTTTTATCAGTAGACGGTCAAACAAACCGATTTCGGTTTTTCTTTTAAGAATCGAAGAAAAAAAATTTTTTTTCGGTATCATATATGATAGTATGATTGATATGAGAAAGGCATTATTACACCACTAGGTGGATTAAAACAGGTTTTTTCTATCTAAATTAGTCATAATCTTGGTCTCGTTAATAGTTAAAATAACAGAAAGTGTAACTCAATTTAACCTAGGTGGTAACAAAATTGTTACAAACCTTGATATGTAAATATCAATATTATATCTGAATTTGTTACCAATTTAGTACGACTTTTCAGCTATTATTACTCATTTTTTGTGGGGAAAGGCTTCACCGTGCAAATTGCATACCTTTAGGCGTTTTGATTTGCCATAAAAAAGTTATGCAGTTACGCGACTTGTGGTTTCGAACCGAGAGGTTTAGAGTTGCTAACATACGCTACGATTGCATTGGGACATGAGAACCCACTGAGGATAGCAGGATGTATTGGCATCATATAATAACTAGTGTAAGTCTATATTGCTCCCCACCTCTTTCGTCGTTTCCTTCCTAACGGCATATGAATGACAAGGGGGTTATTTTAGAACTATGAGCAAGCTTTTTTTGGTGATCAAAAATAGTAATAAATGAATGGAAATGACTAAATTCAGTGAAACAAATTTCTTACTACCTTACAAAATCTGAGAAAGTTTACTAATGAATGATAGTTTTTCAGTTTTTTTCTTTTTTGTACCAAGAGGGCCGACTTTCAAATAACATTCGAATCAGTTCGCTCGTTAGTTGAAGTAGTGAATTGTCTGTACGTGTATGTATGTCGATTGGCGGGCATATTTGATCGAAATGTGCACTCAATTTTTTCGGAGATGGCTGAATCGAATTTCTTAAATTTAGATTAGAATAAAATTAGTTGGAAAGACAGTGCAAAATCTGAAGAAGTGTATATAATATCGATTCGATTGGCAAGTTTTTATGATTGATGATCAATCCATTGCCTATTAGTCAGATTAGTTTGCGATATTCGCAGCCAGAAGCCTTGCAAGTAATGTTCAAACACCGTCGAAATTGAACTTTTATTCCGGTTTGATTGTTTGATATCTACCTAGATTGACTCACAGAACTATGATTCAAATGGAAAGTCTCATAATGCGGGTCGGTTGCTTTAAACTCAACATTGCAAATTTTAAATCCCAGCTCACGGTTCCGGATTGGAAGTAATCAAGATACTACGAAATGAGACTATCATAAATTTATCAGATATGGATAGATTGAACTTTTCAAAACCAAGGTGCGATAAATCATTTTTGTCTGATTCATGAATGCAAAAATGTTCATGCAATGATATAGATAACACGGGGCAAAATGCTATATCTGCAATTCGTAGATCTTATAAATTGATGACCTAACCAACTTATTTCGATTTTACTGGTTTGAATCCAAAAATTGTGAAAGTGATTCGATATCACTTTAGTTTGCTTAAGGCCATGATATCATCAGCGTCACCAGTGAACATTTTTCAATGTAATATTAGCAAAGCTTTTTATTTAGATTCAATCCACAAATCATTCCAATCAAAGGTTGAGTAAAACAACTACCTTATTAGCGAAACCCTTGTTGCCTTCTAAGTAGATGTTAAGAATTTATGAATGGGAGGGAGAAGAATCTAATATACATCTCTACAAAATCGGCATATCACAAGGGGAGGACGCTTAGAACAATGTGCCAATCACACATAAACACAATGCATTTATCAATATTGGCACTTTCGTTTTCATACAGTTGAACAGTTGCGGCACACAAAAGGCTCAGTTTTGGCAAGTAGCTGTTTCATGGGGAACAGTGTGGCACACTTAGACTCACAGTATATCACGTGATTTTTCAGAGTCACAATATAGTTTGTGTTAAGCGACTCTCCCCTTGGCATATCAAAAATAGAGAATAATATTCATCTAAAGCCTAAAATCAATATCCTTGACCCACCACAACTACGTAAAGAATCATCAGATTACCATAGTATAAAGTACAGCAAGAGCTAAAGATAAATCCATGAGAGTTTTTTTTTCTCTATTTCCAGTATATCCGGGGTCCGGTAAAACTAAAGTCGCTATTTTCAATCTACAACTAAAACACCTAGAAATCAAGAAAGTATTGAGCTGAGTTTAGATTAGGGTTTAGGTTTAGGTTAGATTTAGGTTTGAGCCCAGTTTAGATTTTGTTTTTCGTTTATTGCAGCGTCACTTTTGAAGACGTTTTGAAATTTTTAACACTTCTCACTCTGCGTTTTTTTTTTTGAAACAATCGGTCACCGATAAAGTTAAAGAATTCAAACATTAATTTGACTCCAAGCTTATGAAAATCATCTCTGAGGAAACAGTGCAGAATTCAATGAACTGAGTCGAATGCTATATCACTTTATCCAATATTTATGACTCGAGTTTTAAAGCTTTTACCCAACCCTTATTTGTTCGAATGCGGAGAAAAAGCGCAAAATCGTTTTAGAAAATATTTATTTTCAATTTAAAATCAATATTTGAATAAAAACTTTACATAATTACTTAGGGAACGTTCTCATATTTAAAATTTTGGCAGTATTAATAACATAATGAGATATAAATATTAAGATCATATATAATTTTGATAGAAACCTGTTATGCTCTGTTGAACGGGTAAGGTTTTTACGAAACAAGCTGGACCCCTTTTCTGCATACCATTCTTGAACGACTTTGCTGTAATAACAGCTTACTAAATCTGGTTAAAACATTAAGGGATGGTCGTGGGATCGAATGAATGGGAATTTTGTTTTTGGAGACACTCTTTTTGGTATAGTTCCGATGTCATTGTCTTATTTGTAACGAAAACTTTCGTTTTATTGCCACAACTGCAAATGCCCTGCCAAATCATAATTTTTCTTGCAAATTTGTCGGCAAAAACAAATTTAAATTTGGCTGGAACATCCCCTCGAGCCGTAGCCAAGTAAAATTTTTGACCTGGGATTTGCCCGAAGTCAGCCTTGACATAGGTTTCATCGTCCATCAGAAGACACCCGTCGAACTTGGTCAGCACCTGGTCATATAGTTTCCGAGCACGAATTTTGACCACACTATTCTGTTTTATGGTCCGATTTGGCTGTTTGCTAGCTCGATACAACTTGATTCCTTCCCGGAGTCGAGTTCTTCTTATGGGCAGCGTATTATGTCGAATATTATGGGCAGCGCCGAATTTTCTGGCCAAATCACGGTCCGACAGATTAGGATTCCTCTTAATCGTCTTCAAAATCTTACCACGCAGTTTCTGGTCGACAGTTCTACTCCGACGATTGGCTTGAGGCTTTCGAATCGTCGTCAATGTTTCCTTATACCGTTTGATAACGCGCCATACGGTATTTCTGGGCAATTTCAGCTGTTTAGCCAGCCTAGATGAAGACCACAATGGATTTTCCACTGTGCACAATTTTATCCCTTCTTTTGGCTTTCATGTTGATTGTTTACAAAGTACAGTCGATTTGCGGAATGTCAAAAATCATACGTGAAGCTGACAAAATTCCCGACACGTGGGCGCTAAGAACTTCCGAATTCGTCCACCAGGAGCGCCACAATATTAGCAAAAATTTGTTCCAATTCAAAATGAAGCAAGCTTTATTTATTCGAAATAAAATTCATTTGCAACGATGAAAACCGAATATTCTATTGAAAGTTATTATAAAAAGTTCCAACTGAAGGCTGTTGAAAAAAATTGTGAACTCAGCTGTTAGAAGTCCGATTTTTCAATTACACTTTGTTACTGAAAGTTATGATCAAAAACGTAACCAAAAGTCCAAGCATAAATTATCGAAAACTTCGTATTTTCGACATATCTTTAAATTCAAAGAGACGACATATGCATTTTGATATACCAATAGATTGGCATCGATTTGGCATCAGCTATATGTTTTAGCCACAGATTTGGCATCAGCTATATGTTTTAGAAGAAATTAGTTTCAACTTTACTGAAAATGTCTCAAAAATTCGATATTTTCACAGAAATTTTAAAATAAAAATTAAAATTCTATCATATTTACTAAAAATCTCAAGAAATTTTGAATTTATAAAGAAATTTTTGAATCTCAGAGTTTTTTTTATAACTGTCAAGCACAAATTCCAGAATGTTCGTGTACCAACCGATTAAACTTACATTTAGCTAAAATTTCTAAAATTTTATATTTTATATTTACCAAAAATCTCAAAAAATCGATATTTTCACAGAAGTTTTTAAAATTGAAGAAGTTGTAGGCTTTTACGTGAATTTGACGTAAGTGTACGTCTAAGAAATAAATTTTGCTTACCAACTCAATGAACTTAGCAACGTGCAAAATTTTAGGAGCCAAATCTTATATTTACAATAAAATCTTTAAAAAATCTACATTTTCGTGGAAATTTTCGAATTTAATATATTGGAAAATGTAAAACAAACATCTTTGATCTTTTATGTAGATTGAATTTGGTATAAGCTAAAATTTGTAGAAAAAAAATTCTATATAAACTAAAAATCTAATAAAACATTCGCAGTCCTATGCTTCCAAATAAAGTTTATGAATTTCATTTGGATCCGACTTCTGGTTCCGGAGCTACAGGATGATATATGTAATGAAATTAGAATAATGTCACTCATTTTGCTCGTAGATGGCTGAACCGATTTCAATCATCTAATCATTCAAATCAAAGGTCTTAAGGTCCCACAAAAACTGCTTGTTTTTTAATCAGATCTGCCTTCTGGTTCAGTAGATGCAGGATGATTAGTGTAAAAATTTCACATAAATTTATCGGGTTCTCAGATTTTGAGAGTCGACGACCAAATAAACTTATTTCAGTTTTACTGGTATTCGGTTTACGATCCCGAAAGGTACCCAAAAATTTTATGTGGAATGCATTACGATTTCTCTAAGATGGCTACACTGATTTTCAATTTTTTCAATCTGATGAAATGGTTTACAATTTATTAGGCGAATTTAGATTACCGAATTCCGTTTCCAAAAGTATCAATAATAGACAAGCTAAAAATAGGCCAAAACGAATTCAATAAACAAAAATTGAAATTAAAATAAACTTATATCATCCCATACAAAATTGGTGAATTTTATCCGATTCCGGCTTCCAATTTTGAAATAACTGGGTGATGAGTTTCTAAAATTCAAACCGTCTTAGAAGATGACGATACCAAATAATCTTAAAAGTTGGGCTCAAAACTATTTCAATTTGTTCGTCATACTAATTCATGGACATACGAACTTTTTTTTTGTTATGCTGGTCTCTGAATACCGTTTCTAGAATTACCATAAATAATGATAAAAATTTTAACACTTCTACGTCTCATGGAATGCTTAATCGATTGTCCCACGTTTAGATTGAATGGAATAATTTTAAGGTTTCATTAAAATTCCCATCGTCGATTCGTCTTACAGTTCCAAAATTTCGGTCAATAAAATAATATCATGAAAACTAAACACAACGAAGAATATTTACGCGAAAAATACATGCAGGCACTCCGAGCACGATTTTCAGTGAAGAACTTTTTTTTTAGTATTGTCATTTGTAAGTTTTAATGATTTAGGAAAAAATAATAGACAAATGTTTATTGGATTTGTCATTTTTCGACTTCTATCATTGGAAAATTACTGGTCAAAAATTTTGGTTATTTAATAGACGATCTAGATCAATGTTGGGAAAACAAATCATGCCGTGTTGTTTGATTAGTTTAAATATCTAGAATGTTTTTTTTTCTAGAATCTGAAAGGGTGTTGTAAACTCCGAATGCAATTTGGTTTGATATTCGCAAATATCAAGTAGATACTAGAATCGTAATAAGTTATGGAATAGTATGACATTGGTGAATTCGAACAAATGTCGATAAATATTTTTTCGATACGTGATTGAATCATAGCACCAGTAGCTTGAGCTACCCCTGGTTGCTACTCCGTTACTAATCGGGATTAGCTGAAATTGTACAGGGAATTTCTAGATGATCTGACCTGGGACTGGTAAATCAGGCCCGAACGTAGATCGTCTAAGGAATGGGAAGGGATGTTAGTCCAACACTTGTTGTTACTAGAGGCCGTATATACTACTGCGCACTCCACAAGTATCACGGGAGAAGGATATTTGTTAGTATAAATTACAGTAATGGTAGTATTCGCGCGCGAGCTAGTATGTTTCGGTTCAAGATGCTCGGATGCACCACTAAACTCACTGACTTTCCGAGTGAACGTTTCAACAATATCCGCCACTGAAGTCCCGGGAAGTCGTGATTCACAGTTCTTATTCGTGAAAACTAAGGTACAATTTGAAATACTATCGCGTAATTAGCATTAGCATTAGCATTAGAGACCGCCCGTGTGTTGCTACTCCGTTATTGATCTGGACCAATTGAGATTGCAAAATGATTTTTTGAAGTAACATGTTTGGGAATAACACATTGTTTCACACTGTGCAAACTGTATTGAACCATGCATGCTGATCAATACCGACGCCGGCCACGTCCGAATGCAGATCTACTTGGGAGGGAAAGGATTGTTAGTTCGATGCATGTTGCTACTAAGAACCGAGGAATCCTCTGCATTCCCACATGCATCACAGGAGAGGATACTTTGTTAGTAAATGTTTTAATAATGTTATCATGTGTTTATTGCTCTGGGTAGCCGGCTACCAAGAATGTTTTAAAGTATTATCGTTTTATGTGTTACTTTGTGCTGGCAATATAACGCACAAAACAGTCAATCTCCGAAATTGACAAAACTCCGGACATCCGGCTGTCGAGTATGCAGTCACTCGTTTATGCATCTACCTTTCGCGTTTTTTTTAGTCATGCAAAAAAAACACATGTGGATTGATAAAAAAAGGTATCATCTCACTGCTAGGTGGATTAAGTACGTTTTTATAAATGAAACTACGTGATACAAAATAAACGAGCGAATAGGATTTAGACAAAAAAGTTGATTCATTGCATTGAAATATTCTAAACAGTTATTATAAAATCATTTTAAATCACCAAACAAAGGTCAACAGATTTCACACGCGTCTTGATTCTTTATTATTTCCGCTTTATTATTTTTATTATTTATTAAAATTATTAATTGGTTATATTAGTTGATCTGGGCAGCCGGCTACCGAGAAAAATATTAATTTACTGTTTGAAATATTAATATCAAGTGTTTTTTACTATGTTTTCAATATACCGATATATGTTATCTCTGTTATTAACTTTGTAATATAAACGGATTTGCGCAATGGTTGATTTTTATCATTCATTTTATAATCCTGAAAGACAATCAATAACATGGAAGAAGAAATCATTCCTAATAAAACTTTTCTCCGAAGCTAGACGGAAATTGATAGGTTGAATAAAGAGATGATTTAGTAAAATAGAGTAATCAGAAGTAAAACATTGAAAATATCTGATAACTGAAAGGAAAAAGAAACTCCTGCAATTGTCGCCTTTTACGACATGGAAGCAGGAACCCAGTGGATCTATTCTTGGTTCATTTTTTTCCGCCGGATTCCACACGGCATCTAGGCTGGTACAGTCCGGAGAGAGCTAATAGGTACTATCAATCTCCTAGTGGACCCCAGCCCTTAATTTGAAATACTATCGCGTAATGAATATAAACTTCCCGATTTTTTTTTTCTAAATGGAATGATCTGCTACAAAATAAACGAGTGAATAGCATTTAGACAAAATGGTTGATTCATTGTAGTGACATACTTTAAAAATTTTTTGTAAAATTATTTTAAATCACCAGACATAGGTCAATAGATTTCACCCGCGACTTGATTGTTTATTATTTCCGCTTCATTATTTTAATTATTTATTAAAATTATTAATTGGTTATATTGGTTGATATGGGCAGCCGGCTACCGAGAAAAAATTAGTAATTTATCAAACAAACAAGTATATTTTTACTATTTATGAAATATGCCGATATATGTTATCTCTGTTATTAACTTTGTAATATTAATGGCTTTGCACAATAGTTGATTTTTATCATTCAATTTATAATCTTGTAAGACATGCACTGACATGGAAGAAAAAAAAAAACATACTTTCTCCGAAGCTAACCCGAAATTGATAAGTTGAATGAAGAGATAATTTAGTAAAATAGAGTAATCAGAAGTGTAACATTGAAAAAATCTGTTAGCTGAAAGGAAAAAGAAACTCCAGCAATTGTCTATTCCCTCCACAAATATGAACGTATAGCGTGATGAAAAAGTGTGTTAGACTCCGCTTTCGAATCAATATTGAGGAAAAAATAAATGGATTTTCTTGTAATAGTTTGGAGTGTGACACGAAACCTAATTAAAGATATACTATCTGTTATCAGAAGGGAGATAATTACTCATATCTAGTATTTTTCCTTTATTTATTCAACATGCCGCAAAAACAGTAAGGTAGATTCATCTACATCATAAACATTGTAATTTTAAAGGATTTTGTTATTCAAATCACAATCCAGAAAGATGAAAAACGAAAAAAAAAAAAACAAAAATAAACAAAAGGAATTTTTCCATTTAGAACTTCCCTAGGCTTTGTATGATGAACTACAGGGCGCGTACCCCCGCTTGACGGATGAGGGTGGGAGTCAATTTATACTTCGCGTATTGACAAAGTCGGACCATACCGAGATCGATCGTTCGCTTATAAATGTAAAAAGATGAAAATTATTAGGTTATCTGGATCGATCACGGAGTGGATAGGACTAATACTGCTTGAAATTGACAATAGGTCATTAGGTGGTTTCGAGCCTTCTTATACCTGGAATTGGTCACCAATTTCAATTATCTTGATCCAGTTGGGATTATTGTTAATGTATAACACTCGTCCTGAACTGGTGAATAAAATTCAAAAAAAGAGGACTATTGTTATCAGGAATAAGAGTAAATTGACCTCTTATGAACCGTCGAGGAGCTTTCAAACCTTTCCGATCCGGTTCGGTATCGGTACTAATGATTACAAATTGCAATGACGGCAAAACTGATTGATCAGGTGTGGATACACTCTCAAATCAGGAAAGGTTTGAATGTACCTAAATTTCTCTAACTTTGACACAGATGTCACTTACAAACTGAAAGTGTGAGATGTGTGTTTCTGGAAGAGAACGGTTCACGTGGAGCATTTCATACAATCACACTTAGTATTTCTTTACGAAATACATGTAGTTCTTGTTCCCTGGATGCGTGTTCAACACTAGAGAGCCCAAAACCTAAAGTGCTCGAAAGCAGTCAAAATGATTAGATTCTTCTCTTCAAAAAAAAAAAAAACTGACAGAATAACTAAAAGCTAGTACCTAAGTGAATATATCGTTAAATAAAGAATAAAAAAGATCACAGAATTTTAAGCAATTTTAAGCAATCCTTCAATCTATCTAGTGTTAAATGCGCATCTGTGCATTATATAATTTAACAAGCTCTCTAACACCTGCTTTTATTTTCTTGACGAAAAACGAGCATGTCGAAGATTTAAGACCAAGGAAAAAGACCCTAGAATGTTCCAAGAAAATGAAGAAAATAGGTATTTTATGTAATTACCTAACTTTTGGTAAGTTACGTTATGATAAAAGAAAAAGGTGAATGCACTACTACTTTTACTATCAATTTTTTTATTTTTATTATTATTATTATTATTATTATTATTATTACTATTATTATTATTATTATTATTATTATTATTATTATTATTATTATTATTATTATTATTATTATTAGTAACGTAACGTCGACAAAGATAGAAACAATTAGAGTAGATTAGAAAGAATAGTGTTAGTAGACCAAACGTATCTACATCTATTTAGGAACTTTAAAGTAATAATCGTAAGTACCGCTTCAGACATAAAAGACTATATTCCAAAGTTTCATCGACGAGGACATTTAAGACACAGAAGCAGTTGGTAGGATGACAAAATACCAATACGATACAGACGCACGACTCGATGATTGACTGGTTACAGGGTGAAGAACACACCTCCTGCCCAAGTGACAAACTCTCTGGCGAACTTGCAATAGAAGATATTCGTATCTTTAGTCGGCTGCTCGGCCATCCATGGAAGTTGACCATCAATGTCAATTTCCCTCTCTGAGCAGCCTAGATAGCCGTGTAGTGTCGGTAGCGGTTTCCCAACTGGCTAAGAATAACGCTACGGTCCACCTGTACCGGTGGTATAAGTCCACCAAACAGGTAAGCCGTGTGGCATCCGGCGGAATTATTTTTTTTACCAAGAATTGATCCACTGGTTTCCTGTTCCATGTCGTAAAAGGCCACAAAAATAGGAACTCCTAAGCCAAGGTGTATTTCCGTGCCGATGGCTGAATGGCTACAGGAGGTTAAACAATGCAGTCGTGAACGGAATATCTTGGGGTGTTCCCTTACTGTGTTAAGCGAAGCTCTGGCACAGTGGACGACTTCTTTCTTCGCAACTCGTGGGATTTAAATGATAATAACATTTAAAAAAATCCTTACATGGTTCGCTATAGGCGATTATAAGCCAATATATTTGGTTTCTTGTAGTTGTTGTACGATTGGTGCTGGAGGTGGAATGTTCGTTACTCTAATTTATAATGGTTAGAGTGGCACAAATCAATCTTCAGCATAAACGTACAGCAACTATGAATCTATCCAGACTTCTTCAAGAAGGTAAAGCTTCTATAGCTTTGGTTCAAGAACCATATTTCCAAAAGGGAAACTTCTACGTTGGAAAATTGTTAAACCCAATCTTTGTTGCCTTCAACAAGATCGGTATGACTAATCCACGTGAAATGCCTCGAGCATGCATACTTGCAAATAGTGCTCTCGATGTTTCTCTCATATCGGAGCTCACAACTCGGGATATTTGTGCTGTCACAGTTGGTATGACTATTGATGGCATAGACAGGAAATATGTCTATTGTTCGGCATATTTACCGCATAACCAACCTTCGCCAAGCGATGACTTCAAAAAGGTTGTATCATACTGCTGCAAGAGTGATATACCGCTTGTAATCGGCAGTGACATAAATGCTCACCATATCATTTGGGGCAGCACAGATATAAATTCGAGGGGCTCTGATATGATGGAATTCGTGAGCAGTACAAACCTGCACATAGTCAATGCAGGAAACCCCCTTTTGCGAGATCTGGAAGAGAGGAGGTTTTGGACGTAACTCTCTGCTCTGATAGAATTGCGCATGAGTTGGTGAATTGGCTCGTCTCCGATGAGCTCGAACCTTCGTTGTCTGATCATAAGTACATATTGATCATTCAAACGTTAAATTTGATATTATCACATATCGTAATCCCAAATCTACAAACTGGGACCTCTATGAAGAGGGCTTGGCGACTAGATTTTACGGGTACCAACCAACAATTGAAACCCCAATTGATTTGGAAAATGTTGTCGACGAGACAAATTCACTCATAGTTGCAGCATATGAAGAGTCTTGTCCACTTCGGATTGTGCGAGCTACTAGAGGAACTCCTTGGTGGAATGCTGAACTTGCTAGACTAAGGAAACTATGCAGAATAGCTTGGAACCACCGACGCAGAGATGGGTCGGAGGCATTCGTGTTGGCTCGAAGGGCTTACAAAAATGCTCTTCGATCGTCTGAGCGAAGTGGTTGGAAAAGCCTCTGCACAAATGTCTCTAGTCTCAACGAGGCTAGCAGATTAAATAAGTAACTTTCGAAGTCTAAGGACTTTAATGTCAGTTTCTTAAGAACTTCAGATGGTGAACACTTGTCTGATGAAAGTGATGTACTTCACTGCCTTTTTAACACTCACTTTCCAGGATGTATGGATCCATCACCGACAGCTCTTCCCGAGACTTTTTCAGGTAGTTACGATTCTTGGGCCCTGGCTCGAAGCGTTGTGACGATTGAATCGGTCAAATGGGCAGTTGAGAGTTTTGCTCCGTACAAATCTCCTGGAAAGGATGGAGTTTTCCCAGTGTTACTGCAGAAAGGGTATGAACATTTCAAACATGTTTTGAAGAAAATACTTACTTTTAGTCTTGCGACTGGATATATTCCAAGAGCCTGGCAGGAAATAATTGTCAAATTTATTCCCAAAGGCGGTCGCGACACTTATGAGGAAGCGAAGAGTTTTAGGCCTATCAGTCTTAGCTCATTTCTTCTTAAAACAGTGGAACGCATAGTCGATCACTATATCAGAAATGTTAGTCTGGGCGTGCAACCGCTACATGGAATGCAACATGCTTACCAGCGTGGAAAGTCCACTACAACCCTGTTACATGATGTTGTGTACAACATTGAAAAAGCTTTCTCACAAAAGCAATCTTGCTTGGGAGTTTTCCTAGATATTGAAGGTGCCTTTGATAACGTGTCTTTCAATTCAATTCTGGAAGCAGCCCGTGGTCATGGCATACCTTCAAGTATCACAAATTGGATACACGCAATGCTTAGCAATCGACTTCTTTGTTCATCGCTTCGGCAAGCAGAGATTAGAAAGCTAAGTGTCTGTGGGTGTCCTCAAGGTGGTGTACTATCCCCACTTTTATGGAACCTTGTCGCTGATGGTTTGTTAAGGAAACTTAATAACCTTGGATTTCCGACTTATGGTTTTGCCGACGATTATCATATATTGATGACCGGTATAAGCATTAACACTCTCTTTGATTTAATGCAACAAGCCCTGCGATCTGTTGAACAATGGTGTTGTCAGGTTGGATTATCTGTAAATCCGGGCAAAACATCAATGGTGCTTTTCACTCATCGTAGGATAATCACAGGAGCTCGTCCGTTACAGTTCTTCGGTTCAGAGGTCACTGTGGTCGATCAAGTCAAATACGTCGGGGTTATTCTTGACTCAAAACTGAATTGGTCTGCTCACATTGACTTCAGGATTAAGAGAGCTTGTATGGCTTTCGGCCAATGCAGACGAGCTTTTGGAAAATCATGGGGACTCAAACCCAGATATATTCATTGGATCTACACAACTATTGTTAGAACAATTTTAGCATATGGTTGTCTTGTATGGTGGCAGAAAGGAGAAGTCGCGACAGTTCAGTCAAAGCTAAATCATCTCCAAAGGATGGTCCTAATGGCGATGACAGGAGCATTCACGACAACTCCTACTGCTGCTCTAGAGGCGCTACTGTGCATTAAACCACTACATGTGTTCCTAAAACAAGAAGCATTATCTTGTGCATACCGTCTTAAGGTTACAGGGCTTTGGAACAGTAACCCATTAGATTATGCTACCAGCCACACTCGCTTGTGGTCTCAAATGGTTACGTGGGATGAGTATTTACTCGCTCCTAGTGACCTAACTCTCACATGCAGTTTTCCTTTCAAAACATTCCATGTGAGCTATCCTCTTCGTGAGGAATGGTTGTCTGGTTGTCTGGAACGACAACTTGATGAACACATAGTTTGTTATACGGACGGTTCTCTGTTGAATGGTCGTGCTGGTGCTGGTGTCTACTGTCGTGAAATGAGGCTGGAGCAGTCTCATTCACTTGGTAGATACTGTACTGTGTTCCAAGCAGAAATCTACGCGATTCTGTGTGGAGTACAATCGGCACTTCAGCAGAGGATCTGTGGTAAACGAATTTATTTTTGTTCCGACAGTCAGGCAGCCTTAAAAGCACTCAGTTCGAATGACTCACGGTCGAATCTAGTGATCGCATGTCGAACTCAAATTGAAGACCTCAGCATTTCAAATGCTGTTTACTTCTTATGGGTACCCGGCCATTCTGGTATTACTGGAAATGAATGGGCTGATGAGTTGGCTAGAGCTGGTGCAACGAATGATTTCGTTGGTCCTGAACCAGCTTTACCACTTTCAACTAGTTGGATAAAGCACAAGATTCGTTCTTGGGCTGCATCCAAACATGCCAGCTACTGGCGCAGCTTGCAAACTTGCGCTCAGACAAAAGCATTTCTACCAGATTTAAATTTGAAAATGTCAAAGTGTCTACTGCATTTCTCCAAGCAACATTGCAGTATTCTGGTCAGAGCTCTGACTGGACATTGCAAACTCAATTATCACATGGCTACTATTCAACGTGCTGAGTATTATTCGTGTGATTTGTGTGAATGCGATTATGGTACTTCATATCATCTGATATGTAACTGTCCCGCATTGACGCAGCTACGTATCCGGGTTTTTGGTTCTCCATACATGGTTGAGTCTGTGTATGCGGAGCTAAAATTGAAGGATATTCTCTCGTTTCTCACCCAATGTGGTAAGGAGCTATAGTCAGAAGGGTTCATCGTTCTTCCTGGAGTGAATGAATCCCTTCTGTATTCACCTTAAATAGGGTTTAGCAGATTGTTTGGCATCCTTTAGGGGGTGCCGAATTTACTTCTGCTCGTACATACTGCGAATCGTTCTGCATTCTTCCGGGAGTTCAGGATGGTGTCGCTTTTGTAAGATCTCTAAATCCTCTCGGGGGTTGGAGGTTTTATTAACAGCAGACTGTTCGGGACCTCGTAGAGGTTCAGAATTTACTTCTGCTTCCACTAAATGTGATCCTCAGCAGATTGTTCGGCATCCCTTAGGGGTGCAGAATTTACTTCTGCTTTTATGTGTTTTTGTGTCGTCAATTTTTCTCATCCTCCTAGTCCAACCCTTACCATTTCCTTTCAATCCTTCCCTCTTATATATCGGGAAAATGATGCTAAAAACAAATTGATGGCAAGGCACAAATCTCCAAATATCAAGGGGAACGTGCCATTTGAGCCAATTTGTTCTGATTCCTGATTCCTGAAGTACCGCTTCAGACATAAAAGACTATATTCCAAAGTTTCATCGACGAGGACATTTAAGACACAGAAGCAGTTGGTAGGATGACAAAATACCAATACGATACAGACGCACGACTCGATGATTGACTGGTTACAGGGTGAAGAACACACCTCCTGCCCAAGTGACAAACTCTCTGGCGAACTTGCAATAGAAGATATTCGTATCTTTCGTTGAAAATTGATAACCGTAAAGGAATCTGTCGCTTGGGTTACATGCTGGAGGGATCCTATCAATTATAGGTCGGTATCCTCCTTCGTTACTAGTGTTCATTTGGGCACCATAGCCTAGTTCGTCCGGTATGGAAAGTGCGGATCGTTGTAACCACCCCCCTCTGCCAGAGTAGCCTATAAAGAAAAAAAAGGAATTTTGCCATTTAGAACTTAGAAGCTGAACGAAGTAGATACAGAATTTTTTGAAGAAATTTAGAAAACTAATAGTTCAGTGGAAAAGAACTAGCATATTCGAGACATTGAAAAAAATTGGTAAATGAAATCACGAAAAGATGAAATTCTGTAGCTGTAACCTCTTACGATATGGAAACAGGAACCAGTGCAACTATTCTTCTCAGGTTTTTTTGTTTCGCCGCCTAATTCAACACGACCTCTGGACTGGTCCTGTTGTGGAGAAATATAATAAGGACTGGCATTCTTCTTGTGGACCCCGGCCCCTACATTAAAACTAAAATTGTTTTGTTGAACAAAGTGGTAGTTTAGTAAAAAGTATAAGTAAAGTGAAACACTTAGCTTGTTATCCCTAACCAAGAAGTGGCCACAGAGACTGACCCTCGTCGTTTGGTACAACAGTGTCAAGATTTTCTGCTGAAGAAAAAGCAAAACTGTCTGTATTCTTTGTAACCAACCGCACTTTTCACTTTTAGAGCCTGACCACAACACACAGTTTTTTCTTGTATTAGCACCATGCACTAAAAACGAAAAGTCAATTGAATTTAAAAGAAATTCCACTTTTCTGTAAATTATATTTAAATATGACACGCGAAAATTTGTTTCCGTCCGCTTTCCGTGATTGAATCATAGCACCAGTAGCAATTAAAAACTAACAGAACGGATTCTGTTGTTGGATATGTTCAACAAAAGACACAAACACAACAAATTTCATGTGTTTTTGTAATAAATGAGGAAATCTTGATATTACTGCTTGTATAACCAACTCAAAAATCCGAAATGATTGTGTTCCTAATCGGTTCATTTGATTGCTTGTATAATAGAATTATTTAAGCTGCTTCATTTCCGGCATTCTCACAACAAATAAAAAACAAGAAACTTGCTGCATATCCTAAAAGGAAAGTGCGGTTTCCCAACCGCATCATTGTTGCTAGAAAAGATAGGAAATGCAATACAAGAACAACATTTGCTATTTGGGAAATCATCAACAGTCTTGTATAAAAAATGAGAAATACTTCATACTTTTGTTATGTTAAAATTCAAATCAATCTTAAATTAATAATCAAATATTGATAAAAAGAAATGTCAACTATTTTGTATGTAATTGACTATTTATTCGTCTGTCCTGAACATCGTCACCGCTAGCACGTAAACCGAAACGATGCCATTCATTTCACCTCGAATCCTCTCATCATCAATTTCCTCAAACCGATCGAAAGTTCAACAACCTGTCAGCCTTCATTCATGGCCAAGCAGTGACACAATTTTTCCTCTTTCTTCTGCGCTCATAAGCTCACTCATTATAGTCTGCGCGCCAATTGTAACAGTACCGATCGTGCCCGAGTTGAGCGTGGTTGTAGCTGTAAAAGCGTCAGTAATCGCGCTTGTAGTGTAGTAGTAATAGTAACTGGCACTATCAGCTGAGCAGGAGAGTAACAACAGTCAACGGCAATGTCTTCAATCGCTCGTCGCGAGATCATTAATTCACGGAAAAACTTGGCTCATACTGTAATCTCGATCGCGACGCATCTCCCCGTTCACTCGTTCGTCGCGTCTGCCTGCCAGGAAAATCCGTTCGCACACCCACGAACGCAGCATTCGATCGAGTTCATCGCTCGCTTAATGCTATTTATATTTCCCACCCGAGTTGTTAAACTTTTCCTTGTAACCCAAAAATTACCGATTCAACTCAGGCTTCGTTCGTTGTGTGTTACAAATTAATGATGTATTGCCGTTTTTTTTTCTCGTTGTTGCGGAAATCCTACCACTGCTCGCGAATTGATGAGCAATTTTCTTGTTTGTTTCTTTCTTTCTTTCGATGGACTTGGCCTATACTTTCTTCTCACCTAGTTTTACACCCGACCTAGCAAAAATTCCACTCCATTATTTGAGAAACGAAGAAGAAAAGAAAGAAAAGGTATAAGTTTAGTGAGTGTCATCGTACGTACACATTTCATACCAAACTAATTAGGGCTTAGGTTATTTTTCGCCATTTTAGCGTGTTTTCCTTCAATAGTGTGTTTCAGCTCGTTAATCGGCTGAAACAAAGCATGTAAACTTTTAACCTATTTCCAATTGGACATGCTTCAACATATTCAAGCTGCCAGTATTCATTCTCTGACCTTTCTCCAAAGTGGCTCTTCCTCCTCCGGGGCCTAGGCTAATGTTACAGAAATGGTAATCATTACCTAGACCTGGCAGCCAATAGTAACAGCAGTCTATTACGCGAACGGCACACAACCAAAGCCCAATTTCGCGGTTAAGGTCTGTACGCTTCCTCGTGCTCTTTGTTTTTTTACTATTATTATTATTATTTCTCGCGCAACACACAGCCGTTCGCAGTCGCGAGTGTTCGTCGCTTGCAACACGTTGGCATTTTCCGTCCGCAGTTTCAGGCTTTCCACGCCACCACAGCCCATTCGAGGTTATTCGAGGCCGTTGAACCAGTTACCTAGTGCTAAATCTCTGCACAACATTTCTCTTTGCATAGCGTTTTCCTGCCCGTTTTGCCACTCTCCGGAGACGGTGGCGAAGGTTTTGCTGCACTCTTGCGGCTTGCTTTCGACCGAACACCACGCGTCTCCACGCGAAGGCTAACCGCGTTTGCTGTCGGGTATTTCAAGTTGTACAACCTCCGATGCAACCAAGACCAAGATTGTGGGCCATTAAACTATTACGATAATTTCTCTCCGACCGAGGGTTTGTTGTACTTTTGAACCGGTTCTTTTGCGCATAATACTTGACTTAGGCACAGATAAGTGGCTGATGGCTGAGTGCAACTCCACGTAAGGCAATTCGTTGCAAGCTGTGGAAACGACGGGTTAGGTCACGGTGTGATGACGTGTTTCTAACACAGAATAAACACATAACCGGATGATGCAATGGACTATCGCGGAGATCTTCGGTTTGTGAGGGACTTTTGGATGCATGTGATGATGTTGAAATCTTTTCCAAATTTCATTCGATGTCACACACGATTGAAGTGAAAAACAAGAATTTACAACAAATTTATGAGACATTAAAGTAGTCTTAAAAGCCTATTACAAAATGTATCACTGTCACAATATTTCATTACGTCATGCTTGTTAGATACCTATGGCATCCAGTAGCAGTATATATTCAGTAATGCAATTTAGGCATCAAATTAGGGTACATGAACGGTTTCACCAAAAATGATGATTTCTCTAAAATTTAGTAGTATTTTAATTTGACCAATATTTAGCGTAAGCATTCTCTATGGTTAAAACGACAAATCGCTTCACTGGTTTACCAATCTAACTTTCTTCAGTGAGCGGTCAGAGAAAAACTCCTCTAAAACTTTTGAAAATATTTTTAAAAGTTTTTTTTAATCCACCTAGTGGTGTAACGATGCCTTTCTCATAAAAGTTATATTCTCAAGAGATAAACATTTAGGGAAAATCGATTTTTTACATTTTATTGTAGTTGAACACTTCTAAAATATTGTGTCAAAATTTCAAATCAATTGAATGTTTCAGTGTAAGTTACCAAAAATATTTTTTGCCCACTTTTTGAGAAAAAGAAATTTAAACGATCCGGAAAAATCTACTGAACCGATTCTTTTCAAACTTGGAACATAGTTGCTTGTTATAAATGCCTCCCCCTGTTTTTGATTTTTTTCCATTTTCATATTATGGTAGTCTTTCACCTCAAAATTGGGGGAAAATTTAGCATAAGATCGCGTTTTTTGATTAATTATACCACGAACCTTTAAAAAATCAAAATAATAACTTAAGAACAGCGAAGGAGGAGTAATAACTCGTATTTTAAGTGAATTTAAGATAATTTGATGATTTTAGACAATTCTACGCCGAGTTATCGTGTTCACCGCGAAACCTGATTCTCAAAAGAGATTTTAGGGAATGCTCTGTAACCACCTTTTTAATATTAATATACGGAAATTTAACTAAATATTCTTTAAATGATGATTTTTAATGTAAAAAAAGCTTGAATAAATTTGCTAAAGCTGTTTCTCCGTAAAACGTTACAAAAAAGTGTTTTTTGATTCAAATTATCTCTTACTCCCCCCTTAAGGTGAAATGTAGCGTCATAAAATGCGCGCAAAATTTTATCCGCTTCAGTTGAACGAACCGTCGCACAAAGCATACCAAGAAAAACGGACACATAGAAACAAGAACTTTTTTCAATGATTGAGCGCAGTGGGTTTACCTCTCGTTATATTGGCTTGTATAAAAGACTGGAAGTAATGGATTTTTGAATCCTTCACACTTTGAATATATGCTAATTCAATCGTTATTGTTAGTGATTACTCTTACACTAGAGCTATAAATCATGAGTTATTATGAATGACTAACATTAGGTTATATGTATATGTATTAAATAACTTGCTAACCATGTATATGCCTGAGCTAAGTAGCAAGCATGGATTCTTCTTCTAAAGAACGATTGAAGACAAGAGAACATTCAAGTATTTTCGATATCTTTGCAGTAGTTCACCAGGCCCTTCCCGTCGATGAGATAGAATTTACGTAAAAGTATTTACTTGATTCGCATTCATCTTACCATGCAGTTAAAATTATTTAGTGAATCTTTTCTCAAGCACATATTTGGGGCACGAAATTAAATATAAAGTTATTTCGTAGTTCATTATTATTCAATCGATTTTGAAAGGAAAATCCAGCGTTGATTCATTGTATTCATAATAATCGAAAAACCAATGAATTCCAATATGTTTTTCATGCTGACTGGCTCGAAGCTGACCCTCACTGTGTATAATTTTTTTTTGTATATCAGGTTAATGAACGATAATACTTGGCTTGTATTCATTTCATTCAGTAGCTTGTCAATGATGAAGTTTTAGTTTTGCTATAAAAATTGCTACAATCTAAAATAATATTTATTTTACGATATTATACAGCCAAGCTTTATTGCTTCAGCAACATCAATACATTGAACTCAACAGACTTGGACATTATTATCATTATGTATGACAGCTACTTAGAAAATAAACTATTTCTTACAATACCCATTTTATTGTATTCAACTCGTTTTTATTTCAACACAAAACCTAATAAATTCGCGTCATTATTGCATATGTAATTATTGCTCACGATATAATGCCACCGTGCCCACAGCAGCGCGCAAGCAATAAAAAAAATGCGGAAAAGTTTATGTAAACTTTTTCAAATTTCGGTTGTTTTAGCTAATATTTTATAAATTTTGAGTTGCATTTTCAGATTCTTTGTGAAACTCTACTACAAACACTACGTTTCAGTTCTAAAATCATCCCCGTGGAACGGAACAGTAACCGTTTATACATTTCAAAAACCAATTTGATTTTGAAAAGTGTTTTTGGTTTTTCAAAAATCGGTCTAGTTTTTGAATAATTAATCAAAAACGCGATTTTCGTATTCCGCTACATTTCACGTATATCACGTGACTCGTATAACCACGTGGCTCGCTCTGCGTATTACATTTCACTTCTTGCTCTCTCGCATATGTGCAAAATGACTCTCGATGGGTCGGGTTGCCAAGAAAGTTTTGATATTTTCGGTTACAAGTTTGACTACATCATATAAAATCCAATAAAGCTACTGCTTGTTTGGCAGCTTTTCTGAGCCGATTTTATTTTTCTCTCATTTTGTCGTGAATACGACTTACTTTACTCTGGGGTGCCTTTTCAAAATTTACCCTCTGAGAAAGTGATAAGTTTTTGATCGTGAATATCTCTTGTTGTATCTACCGAATCAACATAATTTTTGCTACATGCCATCGGGAATATGATCACAATTTTATGATAAATTATTCAGTTGTGTGACATAATCTCAAATAATTCAAAATTAAGCGCGTTTGCCTCTCTTTATTTTGAAAGCTCATAGCTCAGTGATCTGTGAAAAGATTTATATAATCTAACTAAAAATAGAATCGAAATTTTTCAACTTAAACGTGTATAGCAAAAGCATTGAAGTATTTCAGTAGTACACTATTGAAAAACCTGTCTCATTTGACCCATGTCAACACCAGCCAATCAGAACGCGTTCTGAGGAAGAGAACAAAGTATTTGCTGCTGTACAACAAATCGTTCGAGAAAATGTTCCGAACAGTGTTTAATATCGTAGTGAGTTGCACAATTTGGTCCTTCTGAAAGGCAGGAATGAATCCCATACAGCATCCGGATAGTTTCTTTCAATGAAATGCAAATCCGAAATGAAATAATCGAAATTGAAATTCTATGTGCTGCTATTTTTATACCCGTTAGGACCGCCCATTAGTGAAAAAGCTACAAACGAAATCACGTGAAAAGAAACCTCTCAACAAAAATTGGATCAGTTTGGATTCTATCGCCACTGCGAGCAGATATATTTTGTGTCGTTTGCAAAGCTAGTTTCACTTTCGACAAGAGCGAATACGTCACAGCTGCCAGTTGTTTGCATTGGTGAAAAAACAACAAAAAGAGGACAATGGTGGAGAGCATCACACAAAATCTGCCGTTCTAAAGGCTCTAAAAGTTTTCTAAAAAACTATTGGGATTTCTTGCTCGCAAATCGAAGGTAAATATCCTCAGTTCAGTGCAAATCTAGAACTGTTTGATTTGATTTGTGCTCTTTTCGCTGTGTGAAATTCACAGTAATCGAGATCAAGTGAAGCCTTCTTTGTTTTTGCGAAAAATGTGGAAAAGGGGAATGCTTGCATAATTCATACAGTTGATCAACTAATCGAAATTCGGAAGTGTTAAGGAACATGTCAGTTGTTTTCGTATTCACGACATTCAGTTATGTCTCTGACATTACCCACCCACCTTTTTCGTTACGTTACCAGGAAACTGGAGCAGAAGAAATGGTGCGTGCATAGAAATCGACTTACCTTCACCAAAATAACATTCACTTCATTTTTATCGCGACAATACGTATATTTTTATGCACTAATCCGAAATCGGTTATTTGACCGTCTACTACGAATGAAAACTATCAATTGAAGGAGATTTGAGGTGAATTTAAATATTTTTTACGGTTTTTCGCTTTTTTTAGTGATGGTATAAAATTTTTAGCACACTTTACCCTCTATTTACGGATCGTGTAGTCGTATCCGGTTAAAATGCAGGAATTTCGAATGGAACACACACATACACACACACACACACACACACACACACACACACAAAAACAGAGAGAGAGAGTTTTTTCGTATCAAACAAACTTATAAAACCGATACACTGAAGAAGGATGTAAATAACATTCCGAAATACGCGTATCGGTATTGTAACGTTTGTTATGCTTCATTCAAGTATAGTGTCTTTGGAAAAGTGTAATAACGTGACAGTGAAATAGTGGAATTAAATGGTACATAAGTAGTGCAACTATTAAAAAATTGTTTATTTCCACCCCTGGTTTATATGTTCACGAACTGAAAAGTTCAGCAAACTAGAAGAATTTATCGGTCAATTCTATGCGATTTGTACCTGTTTTTGCCATCGGTTTTTTGAATACTCATGAAATCAAAGATTTTCAGTTTTTACCTATCGCGTTCTAGTTTCGAAATCAGAAGTAGATTCCGGATGAAATTTTCTGGACATTTTAAAATGACTTCAATACCTTTAAACGAAAGGTATTGGAGCTTCCGTTTGTGAAAATCGGTTAAGCCATTTGCGAAAAATTTGAGTGTACATTTTTTTCTTAATTTTTACATACAGTGGGGTCTCGTACAACGCGGATTCGGTTTTGCCGGTATTCGTTGTTGCCGGATTCGTTATTGCCGGATAACCGCGATAAACGGGACCCAGAGCATATGGGATTTCGACTGATTGGGGCTGTGAACGGTTATCTCGCTTCGGTCGACAGATAGAGCCACACAATCTTCGGCAAACTTGTTGTAGATACTTAGACCAACAATTTAGTGTAGCTTGACAGACAATTAGTTGAGAACTGCTCCGCTAGGGGCGCTTTGAAAAATGCATGATATAAATCATTCGCTTAATACAGACAAAACGATTTGAGCTTCTAGTAACTCGCAAATTATAGTATTTTGAAGAACGCGGACTTACTCCATCAGATGTAGCTAGTGTGCTTGAATACAAATGTCAATTATCAGAATTATGTTCTTATAAAAAAAACTAAAAGAAATAGAGCAGTTTTGTTTGTTGGAAAGTTGTTAGGAATGTTATAGTTTACATTATGAAAACTATGTTAGTTGAGAACTTTCCCACATAATGGCGCTAGTGTGATCACAATCCTTCAATATAAAATGTATTATGTGATATCTCTAAAACCTGATGATATAGATTGGCGGTGTTTTCGGAAAGAAAGTAGAGGAGGTAAAAACAGATTAAATAGTGTGAACAGTTGTAAAAATTTTTCTCGCTTGGTGACGCTGGTGTGCAATTCTGGGTTGGAAATTCCTGTAATCTTGATTTACTTTGATTTATTAGGATCGTTCTTTCGAGGGTTTACAAACTGAGAGGATTTGAGTCCTGTTGTAAACAAAACTTAATTTTGAGGATAACATCAAATACATAATTTTCGAAATACTAGGGTTTACATTTAGTATCACAATGACCTTTAGAACATGTATTGCCTAAAGGCACTATATTGTGAACTGTTTTGCGATTCTTGAAAATGGTACTGTCTTTTTGGCTCTTTATTGTTAACTCGACATCCACCGCGTCGAAGCCATTCAGAATAGACTTCTTCGGTTCGCTTTGTTACAATCTTGATGAAGAGTGTAACTATGAAATTTTCGCTCCATTGGGCTTTTCCCCGTTCAATAAAAAAGGCTTAATTCAAATAAAAAATAAAATGAAACTATATGCGCAATATATATATCACATTTTATGTACTTAACATTATATATAATTTTATAAATAATCAAAACATTAAGTATGAAATTCGAGTTTTCACTCTATCAAGTTCCTCAGATTTCAGATGTCGATAGCTTATTCATATTAATACTTTAGTAACTTACTAACGAAGATCACATTGTAGATACAATAAGAACTGTTTCATCAATCGTTCAATTGGTATTGGAACCTTAAAATACCTTCTCGAAGAAACCATCTTAATAAGTCAACATGATTTTGAGTTGCAGGAATTTCGAACGCTGAATTGCACGCTAGAGTCAGCCATGCGAGAAATTTCAATTACTGTTTACACCATTTGATCTGTTTTGACCTCCGGAACATTCTTTCCGAAAACACCGACACCACCGAAAGTAAAATATTCGTGATATTTCATGTTCAAACTGTTTTTCTATTGTGAACATATGATTTATGTCATGCTCTTTTCAAAGCGCCCCTGGCGAAGCAGTTCTCAACAAATTGTCGGTCAAACTACACTAAATTGTTGGTCTAAGTATCTACAACAAGTTTGCCGAAGATTGTATAGCTCTATCTGTCGACCGAAGCGAGATAATCGTTCACAGCCCCAATCAGTCAAAATCCCATATGCTCTGGGTTCCGTTTATCGCGGATTCGCTTTTCACGCCCCCGGTGTACCGCGTTATACAAGACCCCTCTGTATTACCCTGTAACTCTGGAACCGGATGTCGGATCAAAATGAAATTTTATATTATCCCATAAGAACTTTTATTTGAATTTAAATTTGTGAAAATCGATTCAGCCTTCTCCGAGAAAAATGAGTGCATGTGAAAGGCAAAAAGTTGTAGTCTTTTTGTAGAAGAAACAGATGTTCACTGGTTACTTAATTGAAATCGTTTTCATAACTAACTAGACATGTCTAATTGAAGAAACTTACACCATGTCTCAACGTTTTGAGCATTTCTAAGACAAGATAAGACGCATTGCCTACCGAAATCGCCCAAAAAAGTCCTAAAAATTGCAAAAATCTCATAAAAAATCTTGAGTATTAAACAAAAACGGAAGTCAGTTCAAGTGTCTATAATCTATTAAAACTGCTTTGAAACCGAACCAAACCCGATCACTTGGTCATTCGGCCTATTCCGAATCTATGCCACTATCGCCAACGCGTTCAATAAAGCACCTCTTCAATAGAGTCACCCATTTAACCGGGAAGGAATCAGAAGCGGTGATCGTGGTGGTGGTGGTCGTGATGGACGACATTCAGCATGCACGAAGGTAGGAAAACCAACGGTAAATAGGGCAGCACAATAGAAAAGTTAGACGGTTCAACATCGTCTTGCACCGTGCCACCGGCGGCTACTGCATCGCGAGCTGAGTCAATGCAGTGCATATTCGGAGGGTGTGCAACAAGTATGTATGCCGACCGTCTACCAAGTTTCAGTTTTTACGACCGACAATAATTGTTAAAGACTGTTTATGCGGTGTACATCACCAGCATGACGATGAGGAGTATGATTGTCTTATCGTCCCCTTCCACGATGTATGGTCCTTTGAGAGATACATGCGCGAGCACTAAATTGTTTCTATTATCTCGTATCAGTAACAGCCAAAAAAATCAATTTCATTTCGGAGACATGCCGAAAGTCTTCTCTCTGCCAAAATTTATTGCGAACATAGCTTTTCTGGCCGAAGTGTGGCAACACAAGTCCAAATCCCAACAGCAGAGTTCAATGACTCCCGTTGACCAGCGATGGTCCACATTTTGCCTAGACACAAATTGTATGTTTGTGTGTTTGATCCACGGCAGATCCACGGTGAGTGCCGCCCGGCGGTGGCCTACAGACCAAAGTGGAACGAAATTCTTCTCTTCGATTGGGGAGATTTAGCTATGCAGAATTAGATTTTCTTCGGATTTTCCGCGCTAACACAATGTCTTCTGGAGGTGACTCTTCGTTTTAAGTCTAAATTGATTAAGCAACAAACTTTCTGAAGCTGAAAAATGTTTGTGAAATTACGAAAAGCTCACAATTTTTTACATCATTCCATTAACCATAATGACCCCCTACAGCCTCGTCAAAAGCCTAACTCCACGATCACGAAGCTTTCGGAGCAGCCTCGATTTACAGCCCTCCTCTTCACGGTAATCTCACGACAGACCTGAAACTATTAAACCCTCCCCGGCTCTCTCATACTCATTACGCTGTACCTGCCTGCCATTGTTCATTATTATCCAACCATCCGACTGGGCTGCCGCCATGGCAATGGAACATTATTTCAAGTTCGTGGCCAAACGCGAAGGTCTCTCTCAGTTCCCAGCTAGCTAGGTGATCGCTCTCGGCTCTCCGCACGGCTGATATGATTGTTTGTGTTACGAAACACGAACCACCTTCGCGTTCCGGTTCCCAAATTGAGGAGAGCTGGTCCGATCGGGTGTTCGACGAGCAGAGCCGATGAGTTCTTCGGTAACCAGTGGCATCAGTCGGGTTTTGCGGTTACCGCAAAAACTGGTTTTTGGCAACAAAAGCTTCCACGATCACTCGAGCTCGATGATCGCACACTCACGTAATACCTGTCGAGCGGCGCAACGCGAGTTCCAGCGATCTGCGATAACACACCAGGAATGGAATGCGGCTGTGTGAGTTTTGTAATCACTCGGCTGGACTGGGTTACAGCGTGGACCGCTCTTCGGTTTCCTCTCGCAGCAGCCCGTTGGGGAACAATTTTCAGCAAACCACCCACTTCCTCCCTGAATGGAGCGAGCTTTTTCCACTTCAGAGTGTTCGTACCGGGCTGGTTGGTTGGTTGGTTGGTTCATCGCGAAAGCCCACCCGTGAGAATGTATGTTAGGCCAATGACCGAGCAATCGGACTTGTTCGCTTGTTCGTGGGCTTTGTTGCTGAACATTTCTGCGCGTTCTCATTTCGACTTAAGTCTTTCTTTCCCTGCGAGGGCTCTCTTTCGTGTATTCGTTCGTTTTTAACACGAACTCGGAATGGATCCAACGAACGATTTCTTTTCTTTTTTCTTTCATATGTTGTTTTGCTCAAGCCTCCCATTTTCCTACCCTTGATAATCGACTTGAAGGCTAAAGTTTTAATAATGTAACTTATTTGGGAATCAGTGAGATATGTTTTTTTTCGTTCTCAATATTGTGTCCAGAACAAAACTGTGTCAGTTCAACAAATCAGATAAAACACACTAAAAACCCACAAACTATACATAATCTTACTAAGATTTCGTAGAAATACTTCGCAAACAAGAATGAACCATTATACGATCGCTTTAGCCGCATATAATAAAATTTGTCATTTTTTATCATTTGTTGCTTTGAAAATATTTATTTCACATTGACGACTAGAAGAATTTAGAGAACTTTAAAAAAAGTTCAAAGTTATTTGAAAGATCACTGTAAGATGTTAAGAAAATTACAAGGAAGAGGGCCAAAATGATTATTCCATGTCAACTTTGAAGGTTTTAAAACTCAGACGGAGATCTATTTAAAAACGAGTCGTATTTCTTAGTAGGGTTAAATATAAGTTAAATATTTCAATGTAATTTAGAATTCTTAAGCTATGCCGAAAACATCGTGTTAATATGTAACTTCTGGATAACACTTTCGCAACAGCTACAAATGTCTTTACCCGACAATGTATAGACGCAAGATAGACCAATGACTGTCTATATTTGTGAATGTTGCTTGCGATATGAGACCACACCTCGAACACGATAATGCCGTTTTTCATTGAAAAACACTGCTGGCGTGGATTGCTCTGATTTTGCACTTTCGAGCAGAAATGCAATATTTTGACGGTGTTTCATTGCCATTTCTGCTCGAAAGTGCAAAACCAGAGCAATCCACGCCACCAGTGTTTCTCAATGAAA
The DNA here is from genome assembly GCF_030247185.1 of Malaya genurostris. Classification (NCBI taxonomy): domain Eukaryota; kingdom Metazoa; phylum Arthropoda; class Insecta; order Diptera; family Culicidae; genus Malaya; species Malaya genurostris. The sequence goes on from NC_080572.1 coordinate 189,543,119, forward strand.
AACGCCATAAGAATATGTCCAGTCATTTTCAATGTAAACAGGATATGGGTCTTAGATATATTTGCTTCTGAAATTCTGAATACTCTGGTATTTTCCAAATAGCTAAATATCAGAGCATTTCTACGAATTCATACTCTCGAAGACTACTAAAAACATTTTTATTAGTCTTTCATGGGATTTGGTGCGCATGGTTAAAGGTTTGTGCTAAGTGCACATGACTATTTCCTGTTTTTTTTTTCATTTTTGCCTTCGACTCATCTGAGTACTAACAGTTTAAGTAAAACTATTAGCACCATCTGATGAATCGAAAACCAAATGTAAAAATAGAAAATAGTCTTGTACACTTAGCACAAACCAGTACCCATTAATATCAAACTCCTTAAATGACAACGATTTGACGATGGCCGGATAGCTGTCAAAAAGTTTTAATTGAATTAATGTGTTAGGTGACAATGACAGCTTAATTTGAACTGTTAATGCACTGATGAACCGACGATAAAATGTGAAGAAAACGTTAAAACGTTAGTTAACGGCATTTAATTTTCAATTACACAAATGAATTAAATGATGTTTGTACATATTTGTTAAATAGCTCAGAAACAAATATAAACAAATTTTGAAAAATTTGAGAAAAAATTACCAAATTTAAGAAAAATTACTTTCCCAAAAAAAATGAAAGAGAATTTCAAAAGATTTTCGAAATATTTTCAAGATATTCAAAAAATTAAACCTTAACCACATTCCTAATGAATTACAAAAAATATTACAGATATTATTTGAAAATTTTCAAAAGATTTTTGAATGATTTTCAAAAGATTTTCAACAAATTTCCAAAAGATTTTGAAAAGATTTACAAAAGATTTCCAAAAGATTTTTAAAAAATTTTCAAAAGATTTTCAAAAGATTTTCAAAAGATTTTCAAAAGATTTTCAAAAGATTTTCAAAAGATTTTCAAAAGATTTTCAAAAGATTTTCAAAAGATTTTCAAAAGATTTTCAAAAGATTTTCAAAAGATTTTCAAAAGATTTTCAAAAGATTTTCAAAAGATTTTCAAAAGATTTTCAAAAGATTTTCAACAGATTTTCAAAAGATTTTGAAAAGATTTTCAAAAGATTTTCAACAGATTTTCAAAAGATTTTCAAAAGATTTTCAAAACATTTTCTACACATTTTCAAAACATTTTCAAAATAAATTCAACACATTTTCAAAATATTTTCATAACATTTTCAAAACATTTTCAAAACATTTTCAAAACATTTTCAAAACATTTTCAAAACATTTTCAAAACATTTTCAAAACATTTTCAAAACACTTTCAAAACATTTTCAAAAAATTTTCAAAACATTTTCAAAACATTTTCAAAACATTTTCAAAACATTTTCAAAACATTTTCAAAATATTTTCAAAACATTTTCAAAACATTTTCAAAACATTTTCAAAACATTTTTAAAATATTTTCAAAACATTTTCAAAACATTTTCAAAACATTTTCAAAAGATTTTCAAAAGGTTTTCAAAAAATTTTTAAAAAGATTTTCAAAAGATTTTCAAAAGATTTTCAAAACATTTTCTAAAGATTTTCAAAAGATTTTCAAAACATTTTCAAAACATTTTCAAAACATTTTCAAAACATTTTCAAAACATTTTCAAAACATTTTCAAAACATTTTCAAAACATTTTCAAAACATTTTCAAAACATTTTCAAAACATTTTCAAAACATTTTCAAAACATTTTCAAAACATTTTCAAAACATTTTCAAAACATTTTCAAAACATTTTCAAAACATTTTCAAAACATTTTCAAAACATTTTCAAAACATTTTCAAAACATTTTCAAAACATTTTCAAAACATTTTCAAAACATTTTCGAAACATTTTCAAAAGATTTTCAAATGATTTTCAAAAGATTTTCAAAAGATTTTCAAAAGATTTTCAAAAGATTTTCAAAAGATTTTCAAAAGATTTTCAAAAGATTTTCAAAAGATTTTCAAAAGATTTTCAAAAGATTTTCAAAAAATTTTCAAAAGATTTTCAAAAGATTTTCAAAAGATTTTCAAAAGATTTTCAAAAGATTTTCAAAAGATTTTCAAAAGATTTTCAAAAGATTTTCAAAAGATTTTCAAAAGATTTTCAAAAGATTTTCAAAAGATTTTCAAAAGATTTTCAAAAGATTTTCAAAAGATTTTTAAAAGATTTTCAAAAGATTTTCAAAAGATTTTCAAAAGATTTTCAAAAGATTTTCAAAAGATTTTCAAAAGGTTTTCAAAAGAATTTCAAAACATTTTCAAAACATTTTCAAAACATTTTCAAAACATTTTCAAAACATTTTCAAAACATTTTCAAAACATTTTCAAAACATTTTCAAAGCATTTTCAAAACATTTTCAAAATATTTTCAAAATATTTTCAAAATATTTTCAAAATATTTTCAAAACATTTTCAAAACATTTTCAAAACATTTTCAAAACATTTTCAAAACATTTTCGAAACATTTTTAAAACATTTTTAAAACATTTTCAAAACATTTTCAAAACATTTTCAAAACATTTTCAAAACATTTTCAAAACATTTTCAAAACATTTTCAAAACATTTTCAAAACATTTTCAAAACATTTTCAAAACATTTTCAAAACATTTTCAAAACATTTTCAAAACATTTTCAAAACATTTCCAAAAATTTTCGAAACATTTTCAAAAGATTTTCAAAAGATTTTCAGAAGATTTTCTAACAATTTTCAAAGGATTTTCAAAAGATTTTCAAAAGATTTTCAAAAGATTTTCAAAACATTTTCAAAACATTTTCAAAAGATTTTCAACAAATTTTCAAAAGATTTTCAAAAGATTTTCAAAAGATTTTCAAAAGATTTTCGAAAGATTTTCAAAAGATTTTCAAAAGATTTTCAAAAGATTTTCAAAAGATTTTCAGAAGAATTTCAAAAGATTTTCAAAAGATTTTCAAAAGATTTTCAAAAGATTTTCAAAAGATTTTCAAAAGATTTTCAAAAGATTTTCAAAAGTTTTTCAAAAGATTTTCAAAAGATTTTCAAAAGATTTTCAAAAGATTTTCAAAAGATTTTCAAAAGATTTTCAAAAGATTTTCAAAAGATTTGCGAAAGATTTTCAAAAGATTTTCAAAAGATTTTCAAAAGATTTTCAAAAGATTTTCGAAATATTTTCAAAAGATTTTCAAAAGATTTTCAAAAGATTTTCAAAAGATTTTCAAAAGATTTTCAAAAGATTTTCAAAAGATTTTCAAAAGATTTTCAAAAGATTTTCAAAAGATTTTCAAAAGATTTTCAAAAGATTTTCAAAAGATTTTCAAAAGATTTTCAAAAGATTTTCAAACAATTTTCAAAAGATTTTTAAAAAAATTTCAAAAGGTTTTCAACAGATTTTCAAAAGATTTTCAAAAGATTTTCAAAAGATTTTCAAAAGATTTTCAAAAGATTTTCAAAAGATTTTCAAAAGATTTTCAAAAGATTTTCAAAAGATTTTCAAAAGATTTTCAAAAGATTTTGAAAAGATTTTTAAAAGATTTTCAACAGATTTTCAAAAGATTTTCAAAAGATTTTCAAAACATTTTCTACACATTTTCAAAACATTTTCAAAATAAATTCAAAACATTTTCAAAATATTTTCATAACATTTTCAAAACATTTTCAAAACATTTTCAAAACATTTTCAAAACACTTTCAAAACATTTTCAAAAAATTTTCAAAACATTTTCAAAACATTTTCAAAACATTTTCAAAACATTTTCAAAACATTTTCAAAACATTTTCAAAACATTTTCAAAACATTTTCAAAACATTTTCAAAACATTTTCAAAACATTTTCAAAACATTTTCAAAACATTTTCAAAACATTTTCAAAACATTTTCAAAACATTTTCAAAACATTTTCGAAACTTTTTCAAAACATTTTCAAAAGATTTTCAAAAGGTTTTCAAAAAATTTTTAAAAAGATTTTCAAAAGATTTTCAAAAGATTTTCAAAAGATTTTCAAAACATTTTCAAAAGATTTTCAAAACATTTTCAAAACATTTTCAAAACATTTTCAAAACATTTTCAAAACATTTTCAAAACATTTTCAAAACATTTTCAAAACATTTTCAAAACATTTTCAAAACATTTTCAAAACATTTTCAAAACATTTTCAAAACATTTTCAAAACATTTTCAAAACATTTTCAAAACATTTTCAAAACATTTTCAAAACATTTTCAAAACATTTTCAAAACATTTTCAAAACATTTTCAAAACATTTTCAAAACATTTTCAAAACATTTTCAAAACATTTTCAAAACATTTTCAAAACATTTTCAACACATTTTCCAAACATTTTCCAAACGTTTTCAAAACATTTTCAAAACATTTTCAAAACATTTTCGAAATATTTTCAAAAGATTTTCAAATGATTTTCAAAAGATTTTCAAAAGATTTTCAAAAGATTTTCAAAAGATTTTCAAAAGATTTTCAAAAGATTTTCAAAAGATTTTCAAAAGATTTTCAAAAGATTTTCAAAAGATTTTCAAAAGATTTTCAAAAGATTTTCAAAAGATTTTCAAAAGATTTTCAAAAGATTTTCAAAAGATTTTCAAAAGATTTTCAAAAGATTTTCAAAAGATTTTCAAAAGATTTTCAAAAGATTTTCAAAAGATTTTCAAAAGATTTTCAAAAGATTTTCAAAAGATTTTCAAAAGATTTTCAAAAGATTTTCAAAAGATTTTCAAAAGATTTTCAAAAGATTTTCAAAAGATTTTCAAAAGATTTTCAAAAGATTTTCAAAAGATTTTCAAAAGATTTTGAAAATGATTTTCAAAAGATTTTCAAAAGATTTTCAAAAGATTTTCAAAAGATTTTCAAAAGATTTTCAAAAGATTTTCAAAAGATTTTCAAAAGATTTTCAAAAGATTTTCAAAAGATTTTCAAAAGATTTTCAAAAGATTTTCAAAAGATTTTCAAAAGATTTTCAAAAGATTTTCAAAAAATTTTCAAAAGATTTTCAAAAGATTTTCAAAAGATTTTCAAAATATTTTCAAAACATTTTCAAAACATTTTCAAAACATTTTCAAAACATTTTCAAAACATTTTCAAAACATTTTCAAAACATTTTCAAAACATTTTCAAAACATTTTCAAAACATTTTCAAAACATTTTCAAAACATTTTCAAAACAATTTCAAAACATTTTCAAAACATTTTCAAAACATTTTCAAAAGATTTTCAAAAAATTTTCAAAAGATTTTCAAAAGCTTTTCAAAAGATTTTCGAAAGATTTTCAAAAGATTTTCAAAAGATTTTGAAAAGATTTTTAAAAGATTTTCAACAGATTTTCAAAAGATTTTCAAAAGATTTTCAAAACATTTTCTACACATTTTCAAAACATTTTCAAAATAAATTCAAAACATTTTCAAAATATTTTCATAACATTTTCAAAACATTTTCAAAACATTTTCAAAACATTTTCAAAACACTTTCAAAACATTTTCAAAAAATTTTCAAAACATTTTCAAAACATTTTCAAAACATTTTCAAAACATTTTCAAAACATTTTCAAAACATTTTCAAAACATTTTCAAAACATTTTCAAAACATTTTCAAAACATTTTCAAAACATTTTCAAAACATTTTCAAAACATTTTCAAAACATTTTCAAAACATTTTCAAAACATTTTCGAAACTTTTTCAAAACATTTTCAAAAGATTTTCAAAAGGTTTTCAAAAAATTTTTAAAAAGATTTTCAAAAGATTTTCAAAAGATTTTCAAAAGATTTTCAAAACATTTTCAAAAGATTTTCAAAACATTTTCAAAACATTTTCAAAACATTTTCAAAACATTTTCAAAACATTTTCAAAACATTTTCAAAACATTTTCAAAACATTTTCAAAACATTTTCAAAACATTTTCAAAACATTTTCAAAACATTTTCAAAACATTTTCAAAACATTTTCAAAACATTTTCAAAACATTTTCAAAACATTTTCAAAACATTTTCAAAACATTTTCAAAACATTTTCAACACATTTTCCAAACATTTTCCAAACGTTTTCAAAACATTTTCAAAACATTTTCAAAACATTTTCAAAACATTTTCGAAATATTTTCAAAAGATTTTCAAATGATTTTCAAAAGATTTTCAAAAGATTTTCAAAAGATTTTCAAAAGATTTTCAAAAGATTTTCAAAAGATTTTCAAAAGATTTTCAAAAGATTTTCAAAAGATTTTCAAAAGATTTTCAAAAGATTTTCAAAAGATTTTCAAAAGATTTTCAAAAGATTTTCAAAAGATTTTCAAAAGATTTTCAAAAGATTTTCAAAAGATTTTCAAAAGATTTTCAAAAGATTTTCAAAAGATTTTCAAAAGATTTTCAAAAGATTTTCAAAAGATTTTCAAAAGATTTTCAAAAGATTTTCAAAAGATTTTCAAAAGATTTTCAAAAGATTTTCAAAAGATTTTCAAAAGATTTTCAAAAGATTTTCAAAAGATTTTGAAAATGATTTTCAAAAGATTTTCAAAAGATTTTCAAAAGATTTTCAAAAGATTTTCAAAAGATTTTCAAAAGATTTTCAAAAGATTTTCAAAAGATTTTCAAAAGATTTTCAAAAGATTTTCAAAAGATTTTCAAAAAATTTTCAAAAGATTTTCAAAAGATTTTCAAAAGATTTTCAAAATATTTTCAAAACATTTTCTAAACATTTTCAAAACATTTTCAAAACATTTTCAAAACATTTTCAAAACATTTTCAAAACATTTTCAAAACATTTTCAAAACATTTTCAAAACATTTTCAAAACATTTTCAAAACATTTTCAAAACATTTTCAAAACATTTTCAAAACATTTTCAAAACATTTTCAAAACATTTTCAAAACATTTTCAAAACATTTTCAAAAGATTTTCAAAAAATTTTCAAAAGATTTTCAAAAGCTTTTCAAAAGATTTTCGAAAGATTTTCAAAAGATTTTCAAAAGATTTTCAAAAGATTTTCAAAAGATTTTCAAAAGATTTTCAAAAGATTTTCAAAAGATTTGCAAAAGATTTGCAAAAGATTTTCAAAAGATTTTCAAAAGATTTGCACAAGATTTTCAAAAGATTTTCAAAAGATTTTCAAAAGATTTTCAAAAGATTTTCAAAAGATTTTCAAAAGATTTTCAAAAGATTTTCAAAAGATTTTCAAAAGATTTTCAAAAGATTTTCAAAAGATTTTCAAAAGATTTTCAAAAGATTTTCAAAAGGTTTTCAAAAGATTTTCAAAACATTTTCAAAACTTTTTCAAAACATTTTCAAAACATTTTCAAAACATTTTCAAAACATTTTCAAAACATTTTCAAAACATTTTCAAAACATTTTCAAAATATTTTCGAAATATTTTCAAAACATTTTCAAAACATTTTCAAAACATTTTCAAAACATTTTCAAAACATTTTCAAAACATTTTAAAAACATTTTCAAAACATTTTCAAAACATTTTCAAAAGATTTTCAAAAGGTTTTCAAAAAATTTTCAAAAAATTTTCAAAAGATTTTCAAAAGATTTTCAAAACATTTTCAAAACATTTTCTAAAGATTTTGAAAAGATTTTCAAAACATTTTCAAAACATTTTCAAAACATTTTCAAAACATTTTCAAAACATTTTCAAAACATTTTCAAAACATTTTCAAAACATTTTCAACACATTTCCCAAACATTTTCAAAACATTTTCAAAACATTTTCAAAACATTTTCAAAACATTTTCAAAACATTTTCAAAACATTTTCAAAACATTTTCAAAACATTTTCAAAACATTTTCAAATGATTTTCAAAAGATTTTCAAAAGATTTTCAAAAGATTTTCAAAAGATTTTCAAAAGATTTTCAAAAGATTTTCAAAAGATTTTCAAAAGATTTTCAAAAGATTTTCAAAAGATTTTCAAAAGATTTTCAAAAGATTTTCAAAAGATTTTCAAAAGATTTTCAAAAGATTTTCAAAAGATTTTCAAAAGATTTTCAAAAGATTTTCAAAAGATTTTCAAAAGATTTTCAAAACATTTTCAAAACATTTTCAAAACATTTTCAAAACATTTTCAAAACATTTTCAAAACATTTTCGAAACATTTTCAAAAGATTTTCAAATGATTTTCAAAAGATTTTCAAAAGATTTTCAAAAGATTTTCAAAAGATTTTCAAAAGATTTTCAAAAGATTTTCAAAAGATTTTCAAAAGATTTTCAAAAGATTTTCAAAAGATTTTCAAAAGATTTTCAAAAGATTTTCAAAAGATTTTCAAAAGATTTTCAAAAGATTTTCAAAAGATTTTCAAAAGATTTTCAAAAGATTTTCAAAAGATTTTCAAAAGATTTTCAAAAGATTTTCAAAAGATTTTCAAAAGATTTTCAAAAGATTTTCAAAAGATTTTCAAAAGATTTTCAAAAGATTTTCAAAAGATTTTCAAAAGATTTTCAAAAGATTTTCAAAAGATTTTCAAAAGATTTTCAAAAGATTTTCAAAAGATTTTCAAAAGATTTTCAAAAGATTTTGAAAATGATTTTCAAAAGATTTTCAAAAGATTTTCAAAAGATTTTCAAAAGATTTTCAAAAGATTTTCAAAAGATTTTCAAAAGATTTTCAAAAGATTTTCAAAAGATTTTCAAAAGATTTTCAAAAGATTTTCAAAAGATTTTCAAAAGATTTTCAAAAGATTTTCAAAAGATTTTCAAAAGATTTTCAAAAGATTTTCAAAAGATTTTCAAAAGATTTTCAAGAGATTTTCAAAAGATTTTCAAAAGATTTTCAAAAAATTTTCAAAAGATTTTCAAAAGATTTTCAAAAGATTTTCAAAATATTTTCAAAACATTTTCAAAACATTTTCAAAACATTTTCAAAACATTTTCAAAACATTTTCAAAACATTTTCAAAACATTTTCAAAACATTTTCAAAACATTTTCAAAACATTTTCAAAACATTTTCAAAACATTTTCAAAACATTTTCAAAAGATTTTCAAAAAATTTTCAAAAGATTTTCAAAAGCTTTTGAAAAGATTTTCGAAAGATTTTCAAAAGATTTTCAAAAGATTTTCAAAAGATTTGCAAAAGATTCTCAAAAGATTTGCAAAAGATTTTCAAAAGATTTTCAAAAGATTTGCAAAAGATTTTCAAAAGATTTTCAAAAGATTTTCAAAAGATTTTCAAAAGATTTTCAAAAGATTTTCAAAAGATTTTCAAAAGATTTTCAAAAGATTTTCAAAAGATTTTCAAAAGATTTTCAAAAGATTTTCAAAAGATTTTCAAAAGGTTTTCAAAAGATTTTCAAAACATTTTCAAAACATTTTCAAAACATTTTCAAAACATTTTCAAAACATTTTCAAAACATTTTCAAAACATTTTCAAAATATTTTCGAAATATTTTCAAAACATTTTCAAAACATTTTCAAAACATTTTCAAAACATTTTCAAAACATTTTCAAAACATTTTCAAAACATTTTCAAAACATTTTCAAAACATTTTCAAAACATTTTCAAAACATTTTCAAAACATTTTCAAAACATTTTCAAAAGATTTTCAAAAGGTTTTCAAAAAATTTTCAAAAGATTTTCAAAAGATTTTCAAAAGATTTTCAAAAGATTTTCAAAACATTTTCAAAACATTTTCTAAAGATTTTGAAAAGATTTTCAAAACATTTTCAAAACATTTTCAAAACATTTTCAAAACATTTTCAAAACATTTTCAAAACATTTTCAAAACATTTTCAAAACATTTTCAAAACATTTTCAATACATTTTCAAAACATTTTCAAAACATTTTCAAAACATTTTCAAAACATTTTCAAAACATTTTCAAAACATTTTCAAAACATTTTCAAAACATTTTCAACACATTTTCAAAACATTTTCGAAACATTTTCAAAACATTTTCAAAACATTTTCAAAACATTTTCAATACATTTTCAAAACATTTTCAAAACATTTTCAAAACATTTTCAAAACATTTTCAAAACATTTGCAAAACATTTTCAAAACATTTTCAAAACATTTTCAAAACATTTTCAAAACATTTTCAAAACATTTTCAAAAGATTTTCAAAAGATTTTCAAAAGATTTTCAAAAGATTTTCAAAAGATTTTCAAAAGATTTTCAAAAGATTTTCAAAAGATTTTCAAAAGGTTTTCAAAAGATTTTCAAAACATTTTCAAAACATTTTCAAAACATTTTCAAAACATTTTCAAAACATTTTCAAAACATTTTCAAAACATTTTCAAAACATTTTCAAAACATTTTCGAAACATTTTCAAAACATTTTCAAAACATTTTCAAAACATTTTCAAAACATTTTCAAAACATTTTCAAAACATTTTCAAAACATTTTCAAAAGATTTTCAAAAGGTTTTCAAAAAATTTTCAAAAGATTTTCAAAAGATTTTCAAAAGATTTTCAAAACATTTTCAAAACATTTTCTAAAGATTTTGAAAAGATTTTCAAAACATTTTCAAAACATTTTCAAAACATTTTCAAAACATTTTCAAAACATTTTCAAAACATTTTCGAAACATTTTCAAAACATTTTCAAAACATTTTCAATACATTTTCAAAACATTTTCAAAACATTTTCAAAACATTTTCAAAACATTTTCAAAACATTTTCAAAACATTTTCAAAACATTTTCAAAACATTTTCAAAACATTTTCAAAACATTTTCAACACATTTTCCAAACATTTTCCAAACGTTTTCAAAACATTTTCAAAACATTTTCAAAACAATTTCAAAACATTTTCAAAAGATTTTCAAATGATTTTCAAATGATTTTCAAAAGATTTTCAAAAGATTTTCAAAAGATTTTCAAAAGATTTTCAAAAGATTTTCAAAAGATTTTCAAAAGATTTTCAAAAGATTTTCAAAAGATTTTCAAAAGATTTTCAAAAGATTTTCAAAAGATTTTCAAAAGATTTTCAAAAGATTTTCAAAAGATTTTCAAAAGATTTTCAAAAGATTTTCAAAAGATTTTCAAAAGATTTTCAAAAGATTTTCAAAAGATTTTCAAAAGATTTTCAAAAGATTTTCAAAAGATTTTCAAAAGATTTTCAAAAGATTTTGAAAATGATTTTCAAAAGATTTTCAAAAGATTTTGAAAATGATTTTCAAAAGATTTTCAAAAGATTTTCAAAAGATTTTCAAAAGATTTTCAAAAGATTTTCAAAAGATTTTCAAAAGATTTTCAAAAGATTTTCAAAAGATTTTCAAAAGATTTTCAAAAGATTTTCAAAAGATTTTCAAGAGATTTTCAAGATTTTCAAAAGATTTTCAAAAGATTTTCAAAAGATTTTCAAAAGATTTTCAAAAAATTTTCAAAAGAGTTTCAAAAGATTTTCAAAAGATTTTCAAAAGATTTTCAAAAGATTTTCAAAATATTTTCAAAACATTTTCAAAACATTTTCAAAACATTTTCAAAACATTTTCAAAACATTTTCAAAACATTTTCAAAACATTTTCAAAACATTTTCAAAACATTTTCAAAAAATTTTCAAAAAATTTTCAAAAGATTTTCAAAAGATTTTCAAAAGATTTTCGAAAAATTTTCAAAAGATTTTCAAAAGATTTTCAAAAGATTTGCAAAAGATTTTCAAAAGATTTGCAAAAGATTTTCAAAAGATTTGCTAAAGATTTTCAAAAGATTTTCAAAAGATTTTCAAAAGATTTTCAAAAGATTTTCAAAAGATTTTCAAAAGATTTTCAAAAGATTTTCAAAAGATTTTCAAAAGATTTTCAAAAGATTTTCAAAAGATTTTCAAAAGATTTTCAAAAGATTTTCAAAAGATTTTCAAAAGATTTTCAAAAGATTTTCAAAAGATTTTCAAAAGATTTTCAAAAGATTTTCAAAAGGTTTTCAAAAGATTTTCAAAACATTTTCAAAACATTTTCAAAACATTTTCAAAACATTTTCAAAACATTTTCAAAACATTTTCAAAACATTTTCAAAGCATTTTCAAAACATTTTCAAAATATTTTCAAAATATTTTCAAAATATTTTCAAAACATTTTCAAAACATTTTCAAAACATTATTAAAACATTTTTAAAACATTTTCAAAACATTTTCAAAACATTTTCAAAACATTTTCAAAACATTTTCAAAACATTTTCAAAACATTTTCAAAACATTTTCAAAACATTTTCAAAACATTTCCAAAAATTTTCGAAACATTTTCAAAAGATTTTCAAAAGATTTTCAGAAGATTTTCTAAAAATTTTCAAAAGATTTTCAAAAGATTTTCAAAAGATTTTCAAAAGATTTTCAAAACATTTTCAAAACATTTTCAAAAGATTTTCAACAAATTTTCAAAAGATTTTCAAAAGATTTTCAAAAGATTTTCAAAAGATTTTCAAAAGATTTTCGAAAGATTTTCAAAAGATTTTCAAAAGATTTTCAAAAGATTTTCAAAAGATTTTCAAAAGATTTTCAGAAGAATTTCAAAAGATTTTCAAAAGATTTTCAAAAAATTTTCAAAAGATTTTCAAAAGATTTTCAAAAGATTTTCAAAAGATTTTCAAAAGATTTTCAAAAGATTTTCAAAAGATTTTCAAAAGATTTTCAAAAGATTTTCAAAAGATTTTCAAAAGATTTTCAAAAGATTTTCAAAAGATTTTCAAAAGATTTTCAAAAGATTTTCAAAAGATTTTCAAAAGATTTGCGAAAGATTTTCAAAGGATTTTCAAAAGATTTTCAAAAGATTTTCAAAAGATTTTCAAAAGATTTTCGAAAGATTTTCAAAAGATTTTCAAAAGATTTTCAAAAGATTTTCAAAAGATTTTCAAAAGATTTTCAAAAGATTTTCAAAAGATTTTCAAAAGATTTTCAAAAGATTTTCAAAAGATTTTCAAACAATTTTCAAAAGATTTTTAAAAAAATTTCAAAAGGTTTTCAACAGATTTTCAAAAGATTTTCAAAAGATTTTCAAACAATTTTCAAAAGATTTTTAAAAAAATTTCAAAAGGTTTTCAAATATTTGGAAAATCTTTTTTGAAAGATTCTCCAAAATTTTTGAAAAGGTCTTCAAATATTCTTTCTGATCTGAAGAGATCGAAAGATGTTTATAATTTTCAAGCCATTTCCGAATGTATTAGCAATACTTTCAAGAATTCCTAATTCAAATATCAGAAAGATCCTGAAAAGACTTTTAAAAATATCTGAAAAAATAATTCCATATTTTTCGGAGAACTTAAATGATGTTCTTAATTTTCTTCGCATTTCGCCTTCGACTCATCAGTGCATAACAATTCATGTTGAACTGTCATGTTACTTAGCAATACAAACATAAACGGCTTAGCGTACAAAAAATTTCTGCCATTTGCAGAACACTTTTTAGTTTTGCTTTAAAATGAAATGTCTTCGTTGACGGGTTAAAATTTTTTGACATTTCGATTCCAATATGCTAACCCAATTTTATTTTTATTTCAACTTCTTCTACATAGCGATTTCAATATAAAATCTATTATTACAATATTTTGGAATATATATAATAGATATAAAACTCAATCTCAGAGAAATGTTCAAACATCATTAAAATACTATATCTATAAATTTTGAAAAAATGATTTTAAAAAATGAAATGAAGCGTAACAAAAATGTTTTTCGAATTCAAAAGAGACATACTCAAGAAAAATTAAAATCATGATATTCGTAATTGATTGCTATAACCATTCTAAAAGCTTTAAACCGAGATTTTAAAAGTACAGTTTCTGAGTCATTATAAAAAATACATGTCAAATTTTCTATCAAAAATATAAAAAAAAGCATCAATAAAATTTACTGCAATTTTTCAAACCCCTTGAAAACAGGGCTTAAATACTTGGATACATTTCAGCATATTTTGTAAGTCACTTTAAAAAAAAATTCAAACGATTTAATAAAAAATTAGACACACTTTCAAAATTTACCAGAAATATCTCCAAAATGATTTTAAAATCAATATTATAAGTTCCCAAATTGCCTTCCAAAATTTCCAAATGGTGGTTAATAGCCATGGCCATAGGGATGTTGGTTTGTTCAGTCATTCGAATATTCAATAATCCAATATTAATTTTCAAAAATATCGAATAAAGTTTATTCAGTAATCTAGTACATTTTTTAAACTAATCGATTAAATAGTTATCGATTGTCAGGGTTATTATTCAATTACTCGATCGATCTATTTTCCGACATCCCTAGTTATACTATTTACGGAGATATTTGAAAATTTTTAACATAGAAATTTGGAACTACTTTTAATTATATTCTTCATGATTTTTCCTCGCATCACCTATGACTAGCAGTTTAACAGACATGTGATAATAAGTAAAATTCACAAAAAATGCATTGAACATTTGAATATTTGAATATTAGTAACAGATTGTTCCATAAATTGTTGATTTGTTTGGGAACTATTGAACATTTGTAAAACGTTTTGAAAGTCTACGTAAAATTTTCAAGATAAAATTTTTTTAACATGTTTTCAATATAATAAATTACTGGACAGATTTGCAATTTTAAATTTTCAGCAGAACTGTTGCACTAACCATGCTATTGTCCAGCACACCGATGAACTACATACGAAGTCTGTTGAAACTGAAGGTCAAGTTGTCATAATTTAAACTCCACCGTTTTTTTTTTCATTTCACACAGATATAACTTTGTTCATATCGTCATGATTGAATTGTCTTATCAGATAAAAAAAAGTATCCATCACTGAAATGAAGCCATATGTCGAACGAAACGGGCTCATGATATGTCCCTTTTGAATTCACTATCAACCTTTTGTTTATAACTTCGATTTAATACCGTTTATAATTAAAGCTTCACGAGTTGCCAGTCCCTAATTGTAGTCCCCAATTTGCGCACACTATCATCTTACACAAGTCCGCTCGATGACCTCAAATTGCTGGTTTGTAACGTATTACATACCACATACCCCTGCAGGACTGCGAAAGACCCAAGGAAGTTTCTTGCATAACCCTCTTCCTGCTACGGGCAATTTGATCGGAACTCGTTCTGACCAGGTGCGGTGCGGTTAAACTTGAAAATTGGTACTCGAGCCTACATGCGACCTTTCACCGTTTACCATTCCCTTTAAATTCCTACCTTTCCCGGTAATTGGCATACAATTATTATAAATTTCATCGCCATCCCTGTCATTCCATCTTTTTCATCTTTCGCCCACCTTTCGTAATTTTATTCGCCCCATCTATTATGCGCAATAAACTTGTTTCTCAGTTTTTTTTTTCTTTCATCGAAAGCTCCCGTTTCTCATTTTCCACGTACTGCACTCTCTCGATATTCTCACTTCGAGCCATTTCATTCGCTCTTCGCAGGAAATTTTCCCCTGCTTTGTGCGCTATTTGCTTACCTTTCGGAAAAAGCTTCCAATCTGCAAATAAAAGCTCACCGATCACATAATCTTCCATCGAATCGACTCTCTCGCTTGATTTTTTCCTCATTTCGTTTTGCATCATAGTACATATAGGCCCGGCAGCAAACAGCAGCAGCACGGCGTTCGCATCATCTGCGGTCATTGAACTTGGGCCCGATTTTATTCTCTTGGTTTGCGCAGTTCCAGTTTTATTGTGTGCGGTCCATTTCAATGTCTTTCTGGCGCTCGTGAATACGCACCACCATGAGTTTTTGGGAAAGCGCACGCACAGTCGACCGATCGCGAGTTTGAATTCACATTAACCAGTGGTACTTTGAAGCTGAACTATGCTTGCTTATCTGGCGCAATCGCGGAGTTTTGAAATAAGCTACTATGGAAGCATCAATGCCGGGAGACGATTTATTGATTTGGAAGAAAATTTTTGACTTTTGGTTTTGTTGAATGAAAGGGATCTTTTCAAAACAAAAACAAATGAAGTAAAGTCCTTAAAAAGTGACAATTCAAATTTATTTAATTTGAACTCGTCTTTTGTATTGAAATAAATAGGGCCTGATTCTGTGACTTAGAGCACGAGGCATACACTGAAATACAGTGGTTGTATATTCAAATTGCGACCTGAAAGGATAGTTGGTGTCAGTAGGATCCTAGCACGAGGATCGGTTGCGTAGGCAGTTGCAACGGACTGTCAAGTTCGTATAGAAATATATTATCCTCGCTTATCTGCACTTCACAACAACTCTGTTTCTGCTTTTTATTTGGACTATTGTTGAAGCACAATTGGGTCATTGAAAAGGCGCAGGTCTTTAAAAACAATTATTGTATTTATATTTCAACTATTGCACAAATTTTCGAATAACTTGGTGAATAATCCGATAGTCGCAAACACGCAAAAAAATTAAATTAAACTAGCTGTCCCGATGAACTTCGTTCCTCCCATAACCCATATCTGGATTCCTTGCAATGATGAATTCACCCAAATTCAGACCATATTCAGACTGCAAACCATATTCCGATGCTTTAGTGCCTGATGACCCTCTGAGTATATGAGACTATGGAAATGCTTAATAGATGTTCCAATATCCAAGAACTACTTGGAGTATTGTCCTTAGGGACGACACTGTGTCACAGCAAGAACTCAACGGCTAATGCCTTTTTTGTTTGTGGTTCATAGTTTTAAAGGTACACAATAATTACTTGTCTATTTATAGTTGCTCAAGCTAGGTTCCAGTCATTCAAAAACTTCGATGAAAACAGGTCTTAAGATCTACTCGAGTATTCAGCATTTTATGTATATTTTTTAAATGCTGTTCATAGTCCTAGAGCTACATACTTACTTACTTGTGTGTTAGCTTTTCTCGGAATATTCCCAGTCGTCCAAGAACTTCAGTGAAATCAGGTCTTAAGATAAAGATCTATACGAGCATTCTCCATATATAAATATTGTTACACTGGTTCATCTTAAGGCCTGAACTCCAGGTAGTTTTTAGATGGCCTAGAGCAATCACATTTTCCTATTGATCGCATGAGGCATCACGAATATGGACCGAGGACTATAAGGTCGTTAATGCACTTTCTTACACAGGTAGATCTGATCTGAAGGGCTGAACTTCAGCTTTTTTTCTATCGTTTATTTATTTATTTATTTTTTACCCCGGCTTTAAACACTTTGGTCGTTCATCGGGGAACTTCAGCTAGTTATCGGATGAAGCATCGGTTACGTTGGTAGACCTTAAGGCCTTTTCCGAGGAGGTTTTGGATGTGCAAATTCTTCTACAGATCTTATCACAGTATGTCATTTTTCTGTGAATAGTACTACAAGTACATACTCGATAGTTATTTAAAAGTGATTGTACACAATATTTGCTTTCCAGATAATTCTTGGATGCCCACGATCTTATTTTGATTCTTTGAAACTAAACAATACATTAATGTACAATTCTCAATATTCAATTCCCTGAACCATGTTAGTTTTTTTTTTGTACATGTATATAAATTGGCGATTTCCCTCAAAAATCGCGTTATTTAAAATAAAACGCGTAAAAGAAGTCGCGTAAATTAAATTCGCGTAAATTAAGTTCCTCGTAAATGGAGGTTTTAGCGTATATCGAAAAACGTTGTCTTGAAGTCAATACTTTACGTGGGATCACCGAACTACTTTTTGGTGTGTTCATCGTTGTATCCGTGTTATATGCTTATTGGTACATATTAAACCTTAGCGAAAGTTTAGTGACATGATAGTGGATATTAGAATTTCAATATGATAAACAAAGTTAAATTTATTTACAGGCCAACGCAAGAATGTGTTTTTACCTTCTTTTTTTCTTTTGCATATAGAAAGATTATGCAATCACTGCGAAAACCGAGGGCCGAATGTCATATACCATTCGACTCGGCTCGACAAACTGAGCAAATGTCTGTGTATGTGTGTGTATGTAACAAAAATGTGCACTCAATTTTCTCGGAGATGGCTGGACCGATTTTCACAAACAAACTTAAATGAAAGGTCACTTTACAATTACACCCGAATTGGACCTCCGGTTCGGGAGTAACGGGGTAAAATGTGCAAAATGAACTAAAAACGTGCAATCGATTTTTTCAGAGACCGCTCATCAAATTTTTATAAATATAAATTCAAATGAAAGGTCTTACGGTGCCACACGGAATTCCTGAATTTCATACGGATGCGACTTCCGGTTCCGGTGTTATAGAGTAAAATGTGTTCAATATTTTACACCGTCACTTAAACCGGCGAAGTAAAAACCACAAAAATTTCTCTAAACTGGACTCAAAACTCCACAAATCGATAGCCATTATCAGTAGGCAACTACACAAACCGATTTCGGCTATCCTGGTTCCCGGCTTTCGATTAACGACGGGAGAAGATACACAGAAAGAAAAGATGAAACTTACACGACATGTAAACCAATCGTACTATTAAACAGACATCAATTGAAACGAAAATCTGATTTAAAACCATGATTGATGTAAAATTACATTGAAATGCATTTACTTTTTCATCGAACAAGCCTGTATATTTACAAATCGCTTAGTTTTGTAATGTAAGATTCCATTTAAATACCTGCTCCAAATATGTGCATGAAAATAAATGTAAATTCACAAAATATTTTTATCTGTGTAGTCATATGCTCAAAATTGGATCTCACTCACTTTTCTCAGAGTTTTCAGAACTGATATTTCCAATCTTAGGGTCGAATGGAAGGTTACGCTTTATGGTCCTATAAAAAATTACTGCATATTTTCGGATTCAACAAAAATTTAAACTTCAAAATTTGAATAAAAACTAGTAGAGGTTGTACGTCATGTTAGTTGGTGGCCGTACGAACCGACTTCGATACTGGTTCTCGGGTTTCGGTGCTGGAATTACATAGTGAACCCACTTCGTTTTCTTTAGGATGACCTACACGAGCAAAGCACTGTTTCATTCTGTATGTTATACTAGTTAATGCACAAACATTCCCTTGGTTTCTTTCAAAAATCGAAGAGAAACATTTTGAACAGAATACCACCGTATTATATATGAGAAGGGCATCATTACACCACTAGGTGGATCAAAACAGGTTTTGTCGTGAATAAAACTTACTTTACTATGAGGCGCCTTTTCAAAATTAGCCATATGAAAGAATGGGCAGAACTTAATCGTGAATATCTCTACTTGAAACATAATTCTTTCACTATTTCATCAAAAATACGATCAGGAATTTAGGATAATATTTTGAACAGTGTGAGATAACCACAAACAACTCAAAAATTAAGTTTTCTCAAAATTTGAAAACAACGCGGAAGCCTCTTTACTTTCGCTTGGGTTTTTCGCGCAAGGGCGACGATTTTGAGGTAGTCAGGCACATATCTTCAACTGAACGTTATAAAAGGGGAGCCGTGGTCGAAAATCGATCATTTCTTTCGATACTTGTGCGTTGAATGGAAGCAGACGTCGGGGCGAGAAGACGCATTCAAGCAGCGGCATCGGAGAGCGCACCTTCTGCGGGGTTAAAAACCTGAAACGCTCAGGTCGTAGTTTTCATTTGACATCCGGTCGTCAAGGCGAGAAGACGCATTAAACCAGTTTCGCATCATTTGACACTGCGAACGGATGCCTGCGTACAAACCAAATCATGTTTCAACTCAAACAAGAGCGATTGCATCATGCAACAGAGCTTCTGGTCGTTTGCATTGGAGAGAAAGAAAACGAAAAACGAAAAGTGGACAACATTATATAAAAGCAGCCAGTGAAAATCCAAGATTATTTTATTGGCATCGTGCACTTTTTGCTGTGCGAAAATCGAGAAAAATGTTCCGAACTGTGCTAAATAACGTAGAGAATTCCACAATTTGGTCCTTCTAAAAGGCAGAAATGAATCCTGTACAGTATCTTAATAGTCTGTTCCAATGAAATATGCAAATCCGAAATGAGATAATCGACGTCAAAAATCGTTTAAAATTCTAGTTGTGAGAAGGGGGAAAGTTTCACAAATCACACAATCGATCAACTATCAATTCAAATTCGAAAGTATAACGAAATCGTGTCAGTTTTGTTCGTATTCACGACACCCAGTTATGTCTGTGACATTACACACCCTACTTTCGAAATGTTTGTTGCCAGAATTAAAAATTGTATTGCGTGCTCCTCGCAATAGGCCTGAAGTACATAATAATTTTCAAACTGAAGATAAGAAAGTGAAGTATATAAGGGAACATACATAAAGTACGTCACGCGTTGAGGGGGGAGAGGTTTCAAAAATACGTGACAATACATGGTGAAAAGATTGAGAAATGCTCGACAAAGGGGGAAAGGAGTGGTAGAAAAATTCAAAATTTTATGTTACGTACATAACGGATGCCCCCTGAAATATATAAACATAACAACTCAGCATAGCACTTGATTTCATATAGCAATTCTTAGATAAGATTACAAAAATACGTGAAATCCGTGTATAAATGCCTCGATGTCGGAACTCATTTAGGATATCCGGGTTCCTGGGAACCAGGAGCACCATGTCCATCTTTATGGGTACCAATCCCAAAGAGCTTAAGTTCCTGAATCCAACAGTGCTAAAATTACTTCAATCGGTTGAAAAATGCTCAACTTACAGCGATTTAAAAAAATGGGTACCCGGGTACCCATTCGGGTGGTTAAAGGTGTTTTTTTTTTCGAGTGCACAACGGATATATATATATATATATATATATATATATATATATATATATATATATATATATATATATATATATATATATATATATATATATATATATATATATATATATATATATATATATATATATATATATATATATATATATATATAAAGTAGGGTGTGTAATGTCAGAGACATAACTGGGTGTCGTGAATACGAACAAAACTGACACGATTTCGTTATACTTTCGAATTTGAATTGATAGTTGATCGATTGTGTGATTTGTGAAACTTTCCCCCTTCTCACAACTAGAATTTTAAACGATTTTTGACGTCGATTATCTCATTTCGGATTTGCATATTTCATTGGAACCGACTATTAAGATACTGTACAGGATTCATTTCTGCCTTTTAGAAGGACCAAATTGTGGAATTCTCTACGTTATTTAGCACAGTTCGGAACATTTTTCTCGATTTTCGCACAGCAAAAAGTGCACGATGCCAATAAAATAATCTTGGATTTTCACTGGCTGCTTTTATATAATGTTGTCCACTTTTCGTTTTTCGTTTTCTTTCTCTCCAATGCAAACGACCAGAAGCTCTGTTGCATGATGCAATCGCTCTTGTTTGAGTTGAAACATGATTTGGTTTGTACGCAGGCATCCGTTCGCAGTGTCAAATGATGCGAAACTGGTTTAATGCGTCTTCTCGCCTTGACGACCGGATGTCAAATGAAAACTACGACCTGAGCGTTTCAGGTTTTTAACCCCGCAGAAGGTGCGCTCTCCGATGCCGCTGCTTGAATGCGTCTTCTCGCCCCGACGTCTGCTTCCATTCAACGCACAAGTATCGAAAGAAATGATCGATTTTCGACCACGGCTCCCCTTTTATAACGTTCAGTTGAAGATATGTGCCTGACTACCTCAAAATCGTCGCCCTTGCGCGAAAAACCCAAGCGAAAGTAAAGAGGCTTCCGCGTTGTTTTCAAATTTTGAGAAAACTTAATTTTTGAGTTGTTTGTGGTTATCTCACACTGTTCAAAATATTATCCTAAATTCCTGATCGTATTTTTGATGAAATAGTGAAAGAATTATGTTTCAAGTAGAGATATTCACGATTAAGTTCTGCCCATTCTTTCATATGGCTAATTTTGAAAAGGCGCCTCATAGTAAAGTAAGTTTTATTCACGACAAAACCTGTTTTGATCCACCTAGTGGTGTAATGATGCCCTTCTCATATATAATACGGTGGTATTCTGTTCAAAATGTTTCTCTTCGATTTTTGAAAGAAACCAAGGGAATGTTTGTGCATTAACTAGTATAACATACAGAATGAAACAGTGCTTTGCTCGTGTAGGTCATCCTAAAGAAAACGAAGTGGGTTCACTATGTAATTCCAGCACCGAAACCCGAGAACCAGTATCGAAGTCGGTTCGTACGGCCACCAACTAACATGACGTACAACCTCTACTAGTTTTTATTCAAATTTTGAAGTTTAAATTTTTGTTGAATCCGAAAATATGCAGTAATTTTTTATAGGACCATAAAGCGTAACCTTCCATTCGACCCTAAGATTGGAAATATCAGTTCTGAAAACTCTGAGAAAAGTGAGTGAGATCCAATTTTGAGCATATGACTACACAGATAAAAATATTTTGTGAATTTACATTTATTTTCATGCACATATTTGGAGCAGGTATTTAAATGGAATCTTACATTACAAAACTAAGCGATTTGTAAATATACAGGCTTGTTCGATGAAAAAGTAAATGCATTTCAATGTAATTTTACATCAATCATGGTTTTAAATCAGATTTTCGTTTCAATTGATGTCTGTTTAATAGTACGATTGGTTTACATGTCGTGTAAGTTTCATCTTTTCTTTCTGTGTATCTTCTCCCGTCGTTAATCGAAAGCCGGGAACCAGGATAGCCGAAATCGGTTTGTGTAGTTGCCTACTGATAATGGCTATCGATTTGTGGAGTTTTGAGTCCAGTTTAGAGAAATTTTTGTGGTTTTTACTTCGCCGGTTTAAGTGACGGTATAAAATATTGAACACATTTTACTCTATAACACCGGAACCGGAAGTCGCATCCGTATGAAATTCAGGAATTCCGTGTGGCACCGTAAGACCTTTCATTTGAATTTATATTTATAAAAATTTGATGAGCGGTCTCTGAAAAAATCGATTGCACGTTTTTAGTTCATTTTGCACATTTTACCCCGTTACTCCCGAACCGGAGGTCCAATTCGGGTGTAATTGTAAAGTGACCTTTCATTTAAGTTTGTTTGTGAAAATCGGTCCAGCCATCTCCGAGAAAATTGAGTGCACATTTTTGTTACATACACACACATACACAGACATTTGCTCAGTTTGTCGAGCCGAGTCGAATGGTATATGACATTCGGCCCTCGGTTTTCGCAGTGATTGCATAATCTTTCTATATGCAAAAGAAAAAAAGAAGGTAAAAACACATTCTTGCGTTGGCCTGTAAATAAATTTAACTTTGTTTATCATATTGAAATTCTAATATCCACTATCATGTCACTAAACTTTCGCTAAGGTTTAATATGTACCAATAAGCATATAACACGGATACAACGATGAACACACCAAAAAGTAGTTCGGTGATCCCACGTAAAGTATTGACTTCAAGACAACGTTTTTCGATATACGCTAAAACCTCCATTTACGAGGAACTTAATTTACGCGAATTTAATTTACGCGACTTCTTTTACGCGTTTTATTTTAAATAACGCGATTTTTGAGGGAAATCGCCAATTTATATACATGTACAAAAAAAAAACTAACATGGTTCAGGGAATTGAATATTGAGAATTGTACATTAATGTATTGTTTAGTTTCAAAGAATCAAAATAAGATCGTGGGCATCCAAGAATTATCTGGAAAGCAAATATTGTGTACAATCACTTTTAAATAACTATCGAGTATGTACTTGTAGTACTATTCACAGAAAAATGACATACTGTGATAAGATCTGTAGAAGAATTTGCACATCCAAAACCTCCTCGGAAAAGGCCTTAAGGTCTACCAACGTAACCGATGCTTCATCCGATAACTAGCTGAAGTTCCCCGATGAACGACCAAAGTGTTTAAAGCCGGGGTAAAAAATAAATAAATAAATAAACGATAGAAAAAAAGCTGAAGTTCAGCCCTTCAGATCAGATCTACCTGTGTAAGAAAGTGCATTAACGACCTTATAGTCCTCGGTCCATATTCGTGATGCCTCATGCGATCAATAGGAAAATGTGATTGCTCTAGGCCATCTAAAAACTACCTGGAGTTCAGGCCTTAAGATGAACCAGTGTAACAATATTTATATATGGAGAATGCTCGTATAGATCTTTATCTTAAGACCTGATTTCACTGAAGTTCTTGGACGACTGGGAATATTCCGAGAAAAGCTAACACACAAGTAAGTAAGTATGTAGCTCTAGGACTATGAACAGCATTTAAAAAATATACATAAAATGCTGAATACTCGAGTAGATCTTAAGACCTGTTTTCATCGAAGTTTTTGAATGACTGGAACCTAGCTTGAGCAACTATAAATAGACAAGTAATCATTGTGTACCTTTAAAACTATGAACCACAAACAAAAAAGGCATTAGCCGTTGAGTTCTTGCTGTGACACAGTGTCGTCCCTAAGGACAATACTCCAAGTAGTTCTTGGATATTGGAACATCTATTAAGCATTTCCATAGTCTCAGAACATACTCAGAGGGTCATCAGGCACTAAAGCATCGGAATATGGTTTGCAGTCTGAATATGGTCTGAATTTGGGTGAATTCATCATTGCAAGGAATCCAGATATGGGTTATGGGAGGAACGAAGTTCATCGGGACAGCTATATATATATATATATATATATATATATATATATATATATATATATATATATATATATATATATATATATATATATATATATATATATATATATATATATATATATATATATATATATATATATATATATATATATATATATATATATATATAGAATTCGCTCAAACATTAGAAATAATTCCCGAGGCCCGGAGAGCAAAATCTCATATGAGCAATTCCAGAAATACTTAGCAGATCATCAGACTCGACCTTCTCCGAGTTGGATGAAACTTTGCACATGGCTTTAGTATGGCAAACCATAAGTTTTGAACCGATGGAGAGGTCAATTCGACTCACGACTGATTTTTAAAAAGGGCGTATGTATTTTTCCATTTCACAAAAATTGTCTTTTACAAATCGTTATAACTCGGAAACCGTTAATTGTACAAAAATGGCGTTCAGGAAGGAGTTGTAGAGAATCAATAGGGTACTCTAAAAAAATATACACTGAAAAAAGTTTGATTTTTTTTTTCAATAATTTCAAAATGAACCAAAAAAATTGAATCAGGGTTTCGATTTTTTTGATAATTTTTATTTTAAAGCTCTTATTAAAACCAACAGAATGATGGCTATCCCATCCGTGCCTTTTGAAAAAAAGAAGAAGAAGCAGCTTCTTACAATTTACAGATATATTCGAAATTTCAAGTTCTCGTTGCAAGGTAATCACACAGTTAAAAAATTCCATGTAAAATTACGCCAAATCTTATGCACATAAAAGGAATGCTATATTTTGCGTAGTTTTACACAAAAGTTAAAATTTACACGCCCGATTTGGTTTTTACAGAACGACATGTGATTTTACAGGATTGATAGCAGAGGTATTAAACATCGTGTACTTTTTTGTTAAAGTGGTTAAAAGTTTTGAATGAAAGGGATCAATTGTATGCCTTGAAAATATATTTTATTTGATTTCACGTTTATTTGTATTTATTTATTTTTTCTTTGATATACATTTCGATTAATTATTTTGTGCTTAAAGACAACGTAGCTTAGCCCAGTTCCAATTTGTTTCAGTTGAGTTTTAATTCGGTTGACGCATGTTTTTTCGAGCTTTTCCTTGACATTTACATGCTGTTGACGCTTCGATGATGTATTTGAAGAACAATTTTCATCGTCCTCTAATTGTTCTGCAGACCAATTTTCTTCATCCTGCTGCTGAGAAGGCGATTCTTTTTTTTTTTTGTAGTGTGGTTATGTACAACGTCTGAAAATAGCTGCATAGCAACAGGATCTGCCACAAATTCAGTGACGTTGGATTCGATGGTAATTTCTTCTATTTCCTCTGCATTTTGGATGGATGGAATAACAAAATCCTCAGCAACCGTGTCTTGCATATCTGAAACTGATACAAAAAAATTTTAATATTGCTGCAAATACTATATGTCTATCAATTTCATTATAAAAATTTCAAAATCATTACTAGGTAGTTTACTGTACTCAGAAATGTTTTGCTGACTTTCTATCTGCAGTACTTTATACAATTGATATATAGATATGAGGGACTGGGTTTGACAGCTCTAGTAATTTAGAATTTTCTGTTAGAACGATGTATGAATGTGTACAGGTAGTAAGATTTTTCTATGTTGCACGGTTGTAATTTTTACTTGCACAACAGATAGAAAAATGTAAACATCAGCCGTTGCAATCATCCGTCGAATCATGTTCAGTTGCAATAACTGAGCACAAAGTATAATTTCATATATATCACGATGGAAATACTTGTTAATTTGTAAATTTAACCTACTTATCTGAAAACACCACATAGTTACTTTAAAATAAAAATGTCGAGCCATATTTTTATCTGTTTGCCTGAATTGATCCCGGACGTCACACATAAACACAAAAATTAACTTTTCTCGCCACCTGTACATTCATACATCGAGAAAAAATGCATACACTAAAAAGAAGAATATGATAGCTTTAACTACGTGAACATGGTAGAACTACGTGGACAATGTTGAATGGATTGTGAATTGGTAGGATACAATTTGTGATTCGGGTGTTACTTTTCATTTGGAAAATATTGGGAAAGCAACATACCGTATCCTAGGCTTCTATGTTGGCTATTTCTAGGGACGTCTGCTTTCCATTCTTCTCCGGCAGCAAGTAGCACAAACAGCTCTCGATGGAAAACTCTTAAGGCAAGATCGTTCGATATTTCACAGCCATCGTTCTCTAGGAAAACCTGCTGAAGTGGTTCATGGAATGTTTTAGATGCTAAAATTGAAGTTATGTGAGTAATTTGTTTCTATAAAATAAACACATGAATCACCTTGTTCTAGTAAGCTCTCCGTTAAATTAGCTGCAACAATGACATGTCTTATTCGCCGTGATCCATATTTATTGTTTCGTTGAGAGGAATCCGATCGGTATTGAATGCCTAACAAACAAATAATGCTTATCGTTTTCTACAAATAATCGAATTGGATCTCCGTCAATACAATTTTCGAGTGGCACGACTATACATTTTCTGATTTTCTGAACTGTAGACTGTATTTGGAGAAGTCCACGTTCATGCACGTTTTGCGCTGATAATTCGTTTCCGAAAACGGATACACTATCCATGACGAAATCGATCGTGCCTGCGAAAGGAAGGGGAGAAACGAAACTTTTTTTCCACAATCATCAAACAGACACTCATGCAATCTTGCATCCCGATGAGTTTTCATGTGCGTTAAGTAGTTTTTCACTGTTTTTTGTACAGCAGATGGTACATTTAATCATTTCTTCCATTTTAAAATTACCTTCAAAACTTTTCACTGCCGTCCAAACTAAACACAAAATTTAACATGGCAGAACTTAATCTTTGACGTTTATCTTGCGTCAATACTGTTCCACGCA
Organism: Malaya genurostris; assembly: GCF_030247185.1. NCBI lineage: Eukaryota > Metazoa > Arthropoda > Insecta > Diptera > Culicidae > Malaya > Malaya genurostris. The sequence continues at coordinate 189,570,399 of NC_080572.1, forward strand.
AAATCGTGTAAAATTACACCTCAGTTAGCTGAATATTGGGCAAGTCGTGTGAAATCTCAATAGAAATGTCATAAATATGCAAGACCGAGCTGAAACTCACATGATTTAAAGCATTCATTTCATGTGCATGATATATTGCAGAAAAATACACTCGAAGTTTCATTACATGACTGATTTCTATGAGATAAACATTATTATGCCGAGGTTATTTTTCATTATTTTTAGCTGTGCATTTAAACACTAGAACTAACGTAACTACGTCAAAACGTACAAAAACAACCAACGTACGTACCGGCGAATTGCTTACCTAAATTTTACCTGTTTCACATCAGTTTATAACAAATCTCTTTCGAAACAGATACAATACTACAATATGGTTTTCCCAAAGTGTTGTAAACCTTTTCCTGGTTTTGTGTGTTCCGAAAAATTGTTCCAATCAACAGAAACCATAATTGGAAAATTAGAAGCTCAAAAGTGCAAGGTTAAATTGAATACCACGTTAAGCATTTGTGATCGCTGTCGTATGCGAGCTTATAAGGAAAGTCATACGTCGGAAACAGAAGGGCAATCAACAACGGAACCACAACCATCCACATCGCAATACGATTTAGAGAAAGTACCTTCAGCAGCTTCAATCAACTCAGCATCTTCTGAAGCATCAGTCGCGGTGGAGTATTCAAGAGCACACAACATTGAACTCTTCAACAAGGACATCGCAGGAATCAACGTGTCTCCGATATCAACGAAGAAAACCCGGAATGTTAATTATCCTCGAGAAAAATATTTGGATATTTCAAGAGGTATAAAAAAGCAAATATTCTGGTTGACGGCGGATGAAGAAGATCCAGAATTACTCAAAACAAAAGCAGCAGAGTTGATTACTAAAATGATAGAGCAGTTTGCTAAGCCTGATTGCACTAGGAATGAAAAGGTGCGTTTGTTGTCAGTCTTGCCAAATTCGTGGTCAAAGGAGAAAATAGCCACCCAATTCAAAGCGAACAAATACATTGTGTCGGAGGCAAGAGAATCAACGGACGAAAAAAAAGCCAAGAAACAAACGGGACGCAGCAGGAACGAAACGATAGAAAACGAGGTGCTTCAATATTTCAACAGCGATGACGTCGGCAGAGTTATGCCGGGATCAAGAGATTGCATCACAGCCAAAATGAATGGTAAGTGTGAACGCAAACAAAAACGATTGCTTTATTCATCATCGAAAGAAAATTATTTGAGTTATAAGGAGGAATTTCCAAATCGAAATATTGGATTTAGTACATTGGCAGCATTAAGGCCAAAACACTGCAAGTTGCTTGGAAGTTCTGGTTCACATAACATATGTGTTTGCACAATCCATGAGAATGTTTCATTAATGATTCATGCTATTGAAGAATGTCTCAAGTATGATGATAAGAATTATTATATGAAAAAGCTATTATGTGACTCATCAAAAAGATCCTGCTACCTCCGTTAATGCAGCGACACAAGATCTGGAGAGAAGCGTTTTAGGCAATTTCGAGGAACGTGATTTGACTGAGATAAAATTTGAACAATGGGTTTCTACTGACAGATGTGATCTAGAGAAATTTGTCAAACCAATAGAAGAATTTGCAGCATATTTTTCGATAAAAACTTGTAACTCATAATTTTATTAAAAATCAGCAATCTGATTTTTTTAAAAAGGCAGTATCTAATTTAAAGACAGAAGAAATTGTGATTATTTGTGATTTTTCATGAAAATTTTTCAATTGTGCTTCAGGATGCTGTTCAAAGCCACTATTGGAGCAATGATCAAGCAACCATTCATCCGTTTGAAATTTATTATAGAGAATCAGAAGAGCTTAAACATTCAAGTTTCATTGTGATTTCAGAAGTGCTTAAACAGCAAAATTTATGCCTCGCAGTACAAAAACAGAAAAAAAAATTGCAAGTCTCTGTAAATTTAAATCAATGTATAACATTGATGCTGAGTGGCATTTTTTTTGCAACTTCTCATAGTAAAGAACCATGTGATGCACTCGGGAGTAATTTAAAACGAATGGCACGACTTGAAAGCTAGGCTAAACTACATAAATACCCAATCACAACAGCAAAACAATTATATGAATGGGCAGAGCAGAGACGTCGAGATGCATTCACGACCATTTTCTTTTTGTTACGTGTCACAAGAAGAATATGAACGAGGTGTGACCGAGTGGAGTAGTGTTTATAAGGATACCAAAATGATTCCAAGTACACATAAGTTCCATTTCTTCGTTTCGAATGACGATGCACGTAGTTCTCATATAATTTTCGAAAACTTCTAAACCTTAAATATAATTAAGAATTATTCATGTACATGTAATAATTGTAGATATAGCAAGCAAATAAACAATTCATGGAAAGATAAAAAATGGTAGTATAATTAAATATCCAAGTATCTCAAGAACAGCTACTTCTAGAAGAAAGGATATCTTTAACAAATTTATTGCCTTTACCCTGTAGAACAATATTCTACTGTTTAAATGATTATATTTCAACGAGAAATTGAAATTTCCAATATATCTGTAAATTTTTTTAGTTGTAACTTCTTAATTTTTCAAATGTCACGGATGGGATAGCCATCAATCTGTAGGTTTTGATAACAGCTTTAAAATAAAAATTATCAAAAAAATCGAAACCCTGATATTTTTTTTTTAATTATATCGGATTATTTTGTAATTATGGAAATAAAAATCCAAATTTTTTTCAGTGTATAGATTTTTAGAGTGCCCAGTCGATTCCCTACAACTTTTTCCTGAACGCCATTTTTGTACAATTACCGGCTTCCTAGTTACAACGATTTGAAAATTTATCCCCCATTTTGATTTATCCCCCACTTTCAAAAAACGTCTGTAATTATTACGAAACTTTTCTGTTTGTAGACTTCGATGTGCATAAAAACCTTTTATTGTGATAGTTTGAACCTTATTTGCAAATGTCAAGGACAAGGATATTTGAATAGAACATATCTCGCCTGCAGACGATCGCAGATGAGTAATTCGACCACGATATGAAAGCTCTTTCGAAGTAGTTTAATATGTAAGTAGTTTCATCTGCACCTTCCTGCATCTTTTAATAATAGACAAGTTAGAACTTTATGAAAAAACATGAAAAATTGCTCTATTTCATTAAACTGAAATGATAGCAGCATAGTATGTTTGAGAAAGTTGTGTAGTTTTTAAATATGAAAAACTTTGTATAACATGAAAAACTCATATAAATTGAAAATATATGTGTTTTCTTACAAAAACTGGTTTTAGGACACCCTTTTGAGAAAATACATTATATCATGAATTGCACTAAAGTTACGGGAATAATATTTTCAGCAAATTTGTTTGAAATATCTTTCTGAACAACTTTGTCGAAGTAACTTAGCCCCTATGTTGGCTCTAAACTAAAAAAATATTTTTATCTCACTTTTAGGGGGTTTAATCACATAAATAAAATTTGCCAAAAGATGGCGTCTATTATTCTGAGCAACTTTGCTGAAGATGCTGTACCTCAAAAACCACGATCCTATGAGTTATCAATTAAGAGCGTGAAATTGCGCTTTTGAACCACTGTGCATCGGTTCAAAACTTATGGTGTGCCATACTGAAGCCATGTGCAAAGTTTCATCCAAATCGGAGAAGGTCGAGTCTGATGATCTGCTAAGCATTTCTGGAATTGCTCTTGAAAAGAACTGTTTGGTGCGAACTATGGGCTAGTGGAATCATAGGTCCCTGTTTCCTTGAAAATTATGAAGGTCGACGCGTTACCGTGAATGGAAGTCGATACAGAACCATGATCAATGAATTTTTGTTGCCAAATCTTCAAGATATGGATGTGGACGAAATGTGGTTTCAACACAATGGTGCCACTTGTCATACTGCGGCCAAAACGAGCGACTTATTGAAAGAACATTCGCGTTCCTGTGATTTGAGTCATTGGTTTATGTGGATCAATTAGCAACGATTGATGCTTTGGAAACTAATATTCAATGTGTCATTCCTAAAATACGCCTTCAAATACTTGAAAAAGTGGTCGAAAATTTGATCTCCAGAATGGCTTTTGTGAAAAATAGTCATGGCGGCCATATGCACAAAATCATATCTAAATGATTTAACATGCCAAGAAAGTATCTACCAAATAAAAATAAAATTGGCCATTTGACATGCGTTTCATTTAAATTTCAAATCAGCAAGTTCTTACAAAACACCCTTCATATGCAGTATCATGTGTACGTCTGTGGGATGATTCATTGCATCATTTATCATTTGAAACAAGTTTCTGATTTTCATTAAACGATTTCCCATCAAAACTGCATGCATAATTATTAATAAAAACTCAAAGCTCGAAATATTCTCCCACCAAAAATATGTGTATCAATCGTTATTTCTACACGATTTTTTCTGTCGCAAAAAGTTCCGTTATAGTTTATTACCATATATATCAACTTCGCAGGGACCAATTATTCCAATCACACGAAAATACATCAAAAATCAGATCCATCGAACAAACGCACAGAATGATGAACAAAAAAAATCAAACTCATCCTTAATTAAACATCGTTGCGGAGACAGACCGTTAGTTTTTGACATGATTGAGCTCACTTCGTTTCGAACCTGGCAATTATGCAAAGGCGTCCCTCTAATTTGCCTTATAATGATTATATGTTTGAAAACTGAATCCTTAATTTTTACAACGATCGAGCAAACCGTGAGAAAAGTCAACTGTCGCACGCTTGGAATCCTGCCGGCGAAATTGGAACAGGTTTTCCGATAACGAAACAAGATTTCCGAAATTTGCGAAGCCCTCTGCTCGATGTAATTACCGCCAATAATTCGATAGCCCCTTCTTTTCGCTGTCCTTCGTCCTTCCTTCAGTGATCGCAAATTGATATCGTTTCGCGTGTCATCAAGTTGCGATCGTTGCGCACTTAAAGGTAGCCAACAAACGGGGATACTAAATTATCGACAGGAGCAAAAATGACTGCGCGCGCGGCCAGCAGAGTTCAATGGCCGCCTGCTTTACTGCTTACGCGTTGCCATCATCGGGACCCCACCAGGGAAAACACACAAACCATTGGCCATCGTTGTTCCTGGCCTGTCGCCATTCCGACGATCGGAACGGATTTTTAATAAGCAAGAAGTACGCCAAAATCGTTTCTCTTTCATTTCAACCCGGGAATTCTTTATTTTACTGCGCGTTCTCCCAATCTACGCACATTTCACGCATTACCCGTTGGGTTGGCTAGCGGTGATGTTGGTAGAATTAGGAGATTGGTTTTTTTTACTCGATCGTCTCGCTGAATCGCTCGGTTTCGAGTTTTCTCGTTAGCCCTCCAGGAGTAACGCTACTACGGTTTTTCAATTGGCGAGAATCAATTTTTCGATGATGGAGGTTTCAATTTCATGGTCTTTTGAGTTAGTCAATTTTCTGCAGTTTTAGTGATTGAGATGATGAGCAGCAAGGGGTAAGGGGTGAGGACAGTACATTTAAAACGTAAGTTTATTTCATATTGTCCAATTCAAATGAAATTCTCTTTAAAACGGTGACAAACATCTAAGAATCCTTCTGACGATTTTGTCGTGAATACGACTAACTTTACTATGAGGTGCCTTTTCGAAATTTACCCTCTGAGAGAGTGATAAATTTTTGATCGTGAATATCTCTTGTTGTATCTAACGAATCAACAAAATTTTTGCTACATGCCATCGGCAATATGATCACAATTTTATGATAAAATTTTCAATTTTGTGACATAATCTCAAATAGTTCAAAATTAAACTTTTCTGAAATGTTTGGTATAAACGAGTATCAAAGAGGATAATTCATAAGGCGCGTTTGCCTTTCTCGTATTTTGAAAGCTCATAGCCCAGTGATCCGTAGAAGGATTTATATAATCTAACTACCAATAGAATCGAAATTTTTCAACTTAAACGCGTATAGCAATCGTAGTGAGTTCCACAATTTGGTCCTCCTGAAAGGCAGGAATGAATCTCGTACAGCTTTCCTGATAGTTTCTTTCAATAAAATGCAAATCCGAAATTAAATAATCGACCTTTAATATTCTATATGCTGTTATTTTTATAGCCGTTAGGACCGCCCATTAGTGAAAAAGCTACAAACGAAATCACGTAAAAAGAAACCTCTCAACAAAAATTGGATCAGTTTGGATTCTATCACCACTGCGAGCAGATGTATGTCGTTCGTGTGTCGTTCGCAAAGCTAGTTTCGCTTCCGACAAGACGAATACGTCACAGCTGCCAGTCGTTTTCATTGGTGGAAAAACAACGAAAAGAGGACAACGGTGGAGAGCATCACACAAAATCAGCCGTTCTAATGGCTCTAAAAGTTTTCTAAACAACTATTAGGATTTCTTCTTCGCAAATCGAAGGTAAATATCCTCAGTTTAGTGCAAATCTAGAACATATTGATTTGATTTGTGCACTTTTCGCTGTGTGAAATCGAGATCAAGTGAAGCCTTCTTTGTTTATGCGAAAAATGTGAAAAAGGGGAATGCTTGCATAATTCATACAATTGATCAACTAATTGATATTCGGAAGTGTTAAGGAATATGTCAGTTGTTTTAGTATTCACGACAACCAGTTATGTCTCTGACATTACCCACCCGCCTTTTTTTTGTCGACTTACTTTACTATGGGGCGCCTTTTCAAAATTAGCCATATGGAAGAATGGGCAGAACTTAATCGTGAATATCTCGACTTGTAATAATGGCAGCAAAATAATTCTTTCACTATTTCATCAAAAATATGATCAGGACTTTAGGATAATATTTTGAATAGTGTGCCATAGCCACAAACAACTCAAAAATAAAGTTTTCTCAAAATTGTTAAACAACGCGGAAAACTCTTTACTTTCGCTTGGGTTTTTCGCACCTTACATTATGTCGATTTAATGATAAATCATCGTGAAACCAAAATTATTTTAAATCCCTCGAGCTTGAGCTTGAGCTTGAGCTTGAGCGACCACCCCTGGTTGCTACTCCGTTACTGATCGGAATTAGCTGAAATTGTACAGGGAGTTTTTAGATGATCCGACCTGGGACTGGTAAATCATCCTTCAATGTACATCTTCTGGTAATCCCGGAAATCATTGATCAGTACCGGCGCCGGCCAGGCCCGAACGTAGATCGTCTAAGGAATGGGAAGGGATGTTAGTCCAACACTTGTTGTTACTAGAGGCCGTATATACTACTGCGCACTCCACAAGTGTCACGGGAGAAGGATATTTGTTAGTAAAAATTTTAGTATTGGTATTATTCGCGCGCGACTCAGTATGTTCCGGTTTCAAGATGGTCGGATGCACCACTAAACTCACTGACTTCCCGAGTGAACGTTTCAACAATATCCTATATTGAAGTCCCGGAAAGTCTTGATTCACAGCTCTTATACGAGGAAACTGAAGAAAAATTTGCAATACTATCGCGTAAAGAATAAAAACTTCCCTATTTTTTATGAATGAAACTACGTGATACAAAATAAACGAGCGAATAGGATTTAGACAAAAAAGTTGATTCATTACATTGAAATATTCTAAACAGTTATTATAAAATCATTTTAAATCACCAAACAAAGGTCAACAGATTTCACACGCGTCTTGATTCTTTATTATTTCCGCTTTATTATTTTAATTATTTATTAAAATTATCAATTGGTTATATTGGTTGATCTGGGCAGCCGGCTACCGAGAAAAATATTATTTTCTGTTTGAAATATTAATATCAAGTGTTTTTTACTATGTATTCAATATACCGATATATGTTATTAAATTTGTAATATAAACGGATTTGCGCAATGGTTGATTTTTATCATTCATTTTATAATCCTGAAAGACAATCAATTACATGGAAGAAGAAATCATTCCTAATAAAACTTTTCTCCGAAGCTAGACGGAAATTGATAGGTTGAATAAAGAGATAATTTAGTAAAACAGAGTAATCAGAAGTGAAACATTGAAAATATCTGATAACTGAAAGGAAAAAAAAACTCCTGCAATTGTCGCCTTTTGCGACATGGAAGCAGGAACCCAGTGGATCTATTCTTGGTTCATTTTTTTCCGCCGGATTCCACACGGCATCTAGGATGGTACAGTCCGGAGAGAGCAAATAGGTACTATCAATCTCCTAGTGGACCCCAGCCTCTGCAAAATTATTTTAAATCCCTCGAATAGATCAACTATTTCGGTTTGACGTCCTAGTGCTGATGCGAGTTTAAACATCTTAATGTGTTGTTTATTTTTTAAGTAGAGTTAGGGATAATTTGAATCAAAACCTGTTTTAATCCACCTAGTGGTGTAGTGATGCCTTTCTCATATCAAACATACTATTATATATAATTTCCTGTGCTTCCGGAATCGAAATCCGGGAGCCAGGATAGCCGAAATCAGTTAGTTTGCCCGTCTACTGATAATGACTATCGATTGGAGTAGTTTTGGGGTATGTTTAGAATTTTCGCCCCGCTTTTTGTTTCGCCCCTCTAAGTGATGGTATAAAAGTTTTTAAACACTTTAACCTATAATTCTGGAATCGGAAGAAGGATCTATATGAAATTTAGAAATTTTGTATGGGACCATAAGACCATTCATTTGAATCGAAGTTTATTAAAATGGGTCACGACATCTCTGAGAAAAGTGAGTGAGTAATTTTAAATTGAACTTTTATAATTCCGCAATCGGAAATCGGATACAGATGAAATTCAGAAGTTTCGTGAAATAACATGAGACCAGTCATTTGAATCTAAGTATGTGAAAATCGGTCACGTCATATCTGAGAAATAATAGTACACATATTTTGAACGTTTTGCACATTTTACCTCATAACTGCAAAACCGGAAGTCAGATCCCAACAAAATTCAGGAATTTTGTATGGGATCATAAGAACTTTCATTTGAACCTAAGTTTATAAAAATCGGTCCAGCTATTTCCGAGAAAAGTTAATGCATATATGTATGTATGTGTGAAGCCACCATCAGTTAAAGGCATTGCCAGGGTATGCGGGTATACTTACATTAGATCCGAATTTGATAATCAGATAGCTTTCATATAACTGCTGTTAAGAGAGCCAAAATGGGTTTTGAGTTTTCAGGGCGTCTTCCACCAAGAACATCCGGCCATATAATAACGATTTTTGCTATACCAGCTAAATTCCGTCTGATGGATTGTTTGTTAGAAGGGTGCGTCTTACTCATTTCAGACCTTCGGGGAGAAACACAAAGCTTCCCCCGCGTGACTCAGGTTAGCAACCCACTCCCTCATCCAGTCATTCACTTGTAAGATACCTTGATGCACTCCCTGCCCCTCCCCGTTGTCGATATAATTAAGCGTAATACAATATAATATAATGTAATACAATATAACAGAATATAATATACTATAATACGATGCATTATAATATCTCTCTTTTAATAATAATAATAATAATAATAATAATCATAATTGTTATTATTATTATTATTATTATTATTATTATTATTATTATTATTATTATTATTATTATTATTATTATTATTATTATTATTATTATTATATAAAATATAATGTAATATACATCAATGTATAATAAATAGTGTAATAAACAACAGAATCATATGTTACAATATGCTATGATAAACATTGCACTTTAGGATGGGCTTTAATATACAAGCCATAAGCCATTTCGCACCCTCGCATTCTGCTACTAACGCAGAAAGCGATAGCACCCAGTCGACGCCGTTCTATTGACCAAATATCATCATAGACACACGGGGAGGCATGAGATAGGAACTTGTGAGGATTTAGTTATCTCAACATTTGATGACCTTAATGCAAAAAAACGTTACATACACACATACGCACATACACACACAGACATTTTGCGTTCTCGACGAACTGAGTCGAACGGTATATAACATACGGTCCTTCGGGCCTCGATTCAAAAGTTGGTGTTCACAGTGATTGCGTAACCTTTCTATATGAGAAGGGCAAGAAAACACTTTTTTTTGTATTTTGCCTTTCTCATATAGAAAGGTTATGCAATCATTCGAAAAGCCGACTAGTAAAAATTGGCACGGAGGGCCAAGTGTCATTTGCCATTCGACTTAGTTCATCGAGCTGAGCAATGTGTGTGTGTATGTGTCAAATAATCACACTAGGTTTTCTCGGAGATGGCTGAACAGATTTTGACAAACTTAGTTTCAAATTAAGGTCTTCCGGTCCCATTCCTGACTTTTATCTGGATCCGACTTTCGGTTCCGGAGTTATAGGGTAAAGTGTGTTCAATATTGTACACCGTCACTTAAACCGGCGAAACAAAATACGTTAAAAAAGTACGGGTGTGTAATGTCAGAGACATAACTGGATGTCATGAACACGAATAAAACTAACACGATTTCTGTATACTTTCGAATTCGAATTGATAGTTGATCGATCGTGTAAATTGTGAAACTTTTCCCCTTATTAGAATTTTAAACGATTTTTGATGTCGATTATCCCATTTCGGATTTACATATTTCAAGATAAAGATCAGCTATCAAGAAGCTGTACAGGATTCATTTCTGTCTTTTAGAAGGACCAAATTGTGAAATTCTCTACGTTATTTAGCACAGCTCGGAACATTTTTCTCGAACGATTTTCGCACAGCGAAAAGTGCACGAAGCAAATCAATGTCTGTGTGTGTATGTGCGTTTGGATTTTCATCAAACTGATCATTTTTACCTTCGATTTGCAAAGAAGTAATCTTAATAGTTCTTTAAATTACATTTAGAGCCATTAGAACGGCTGATTTTATATAATGTTGTCCACTTTTCGTTTTTCGTTTTCTTTCTCTCCAATGCAAACGACCAGAAGCTGTGTTGCATGATGCATTCGCTCTTGTTTGAGTTGAAACTAGCTTTGCGTACAAACCGCAACACATCAGCTCGCAGTGCCAAATGATGAGAAACTGGTTTAATGCGTCTTCTCGCCTTGACGACCGGAAGGCAAATGAGAACTACGACCAGAGTTACCATATTCACAGATTTTTCTGTAAAACCACAGATTTTTTGTCTATTTTTCCGCGCAGATTCTGTGTCACAGAATAGAGATTTTATCAAAATTCACACATTTCTACAGATTTTTATAAATATTTCATAAAAATGACAGATTCGAGTTGAAACACAGATTTTAAAATGTTGACCTGAGCGTTTGAGGTTTTTAACCACGCAGAAGGTGCGCTCTCCGTTATTATCCTAAATTCCTGATCATATTTTTGATGAAATAGTGAAAGAATTATGCTGCTACCATTAATACAAGTTAAGATATTCACGATTAAGTTCTGCCCATTTTTCCATATGGCTGATTTTGAAAAGGCGCCACATAGTAAAGTAAATCGTATTCACGACAAAATTTTCTAAACTGGTCTCAAAACTACATGAATCGATAGTCATTATCAGTAGGCAACTAAACAAACCGATTCCGGCTATCCTGGTTCCCGGTATCCGGTTCCGGAAGCACCAGAAATAGTGGTCATATATGCCACAATGGAACTCACTCACTTTTCTCAGCGATGGTTTGACCGATTTCCGACCGTCAAACTTAGATTCAAATGAACGGTCTCACGGTCCTATACGGAATTTCTGATCCGGATCCGACTTCTTTTCTAAACTGGATTCATAACCGTTATTCCCAATCTTAGGGTCAAATGAAAGGTCTAATGGTCCTACCAAAAATTACTGCATATTTTCGAATACAACACAAATTTAAATCATCGCTTAGAAAATAAAACTAGTAGAGTTTGTACGTCATGTTAATTGGTGGTCGTACGAGCCGATTTCGATTATACCGGTTCTCGGGTTCCGGTGCTGGAAGTACATATAATAGTGAACCCACTTGGTTTTAAAATGGATAGCCTAACCGATCAGAGAAATGTTTCACTCTCTAGGTTGAACTAGTTAATACACAAACAATCCCTAGGTTTCTTTCAAAAATCGAACAGAAACAGTTTGAATAGAATACCACAGATATATATGAGATATATTATATATATATTATATATGAGAAAGGCATCATTACACCACTAAAGACTGTCCCAGAAAGTATGGACGCAACCAAAAACCGCTGCCATTTCGCAATGGTTCAGAATCTATCAGTTTTTATGGCTACGTCCTGTTGTTTACACTCTTCTCTAACCACTTGTGCAGTTGTTTATTCGTTCTCATTAGTTTGTTCCGAAAAGCGTGGATTTTCAACAGAACAACGTCGAAAATTGTGGTGCACAGAACGCGGACTGTCACTGAGAAAGATAGCAAAAATGGAAGGAGTAAGTGAAAAAGCCGTGCGAAATGCAATCAGGAAGTTCGGTGAGGATAACACCTTTGAGGATGAACCGAAAACGAGTCGAAAAACGGTCCTGCTAACCTTCAGTTGGATAAATATATACTGAAGGAGCTCGGGCAAAAGAAGGAGGTTTCAGTTCGGGATGTGGCCAAAAAAGTGGGCTCTTCGAAGTCAAATGTTCTTCGTGCTAAAGAACGTTTGAATCTTCGAACCTATTAGAAGCAGAAACAACCAAAACGTAGTCCGAAACAAGAAGCATCGATCAGGCCGAGGGTTCGAAAGCTGTACAATACGATTCTTGCTGGAAATTTGAACTGCATAATCATGGACGACGAAACCAACGCGAAACTCGATTACAAATCCTTGCCGGGACCACAATATTATACGGTGCGAGAAGGGCAAGTGTTAAACCAGTCCGAGGCATCGATTGAAGTCGAAAAATTTGGTAAGAAAGCTATGGTCTGGCAAGCAATTTGTAGCTGCGGTAAGATTTCGAAATCCTTCATCACCACTGCTTCAATGAACAGCGAAATATACATCAAGGAATGTTTACAAAAACGACTTCTACTCTTGATTCGAAGCCACAAGGATCCTGTTGTCTTCTGGCCAGATCTAGCTTCTTGCCACTACTTGAAATAAACGGTAGAATGTCACTTTCGTCCCAAAAGACATGAATCCACCAATTTGCCCTTCGACTAATTGAGGAATTGTGGGCATTACCGAAGGCACATCTTAGGAAACATGTCTCGGCAGCCGAAACCATCCAACAGTTCGAAAAAGATTGGAAAAAAGTGTCAAAACTTATCGCCAAGAAGTCTGTACGGAATTTAATGAGGAACGTTCGCAAGAAGATGCGCCAGCTGGTCTACAATGACTAAGCAAATGGTGAGAATAATATTCTATAGGGGACGGGTACAGCGTGATGGGTAAGTCGATGCCTTTCACGCAGCCTGCCTGGGTTCGATTCCCAACCCCTCACATAGGGTCAGAAAGTTTTTCTGTCCCGAAGAGGTGAATGACATTAATGTTAAAGCCTCTATAATAGAAACAAAAAAAATAAATAAATAATATTCTGTTGTTGTAGTCTAATATTATCAGTATATCGCGAAATCAAAGTGCGTCCATACTTTCTGGGACAGTCTTTAGGTGGATTAGGACAGGTTTTTACGGAGAAACAATTTAAGAAAATTTATTCAACCTTTATTTTCTAAATCATAGAGCATCATTTTAAGAATATTTAATTAAATTTTCATATATTAATATTGACAAATTAGGCGGTAACAGAGCATTCCCCAAAACCTTATTTGAGAATCACGTTGCGCGGTGAACACGATAACTCGACGAAGAATTTTCTGAAATACAAATTTTTTTTAAATTTATTTAAAGTACGAGTTGTGTCTTTCCCCTCCGTCATTCTCAAGTTATTATTTATATTTTTTAACAGTTCGTGAATTATTTAAGCAAAAAACGCTATCTTACGCAAAATCGTCGATTTTGAGATGACAACTACCATAATATGAAAATGGAAAAATTTCAATAACGTAGGAGGGAGGCATTTTATATCAAGAAAGACTTTCCAAGTTCGAAGAGACTCGGTTCAGTAGATTTTGCAGGATCATGTTCACGGACTTTGAAAAATTGGTTTTCAATAAAACGCGTTTTAAATTTTTTTTTTTCTTAAAATGAGCAAAAAATATATTTGGTAGCTTACACCACTGGTATGGTAACACATCGATCGCTATTTTTGAAATGTTAAACTACAAGAAAATGTAAAAAAAGATATTCCGAAACTGTTTATCCCTTCTCATATCCCATACCACTCCACCCTCCCTCCCTGAATCCTGGACTAAAGTTATTTGCGTGTATATTTAAAACGCATGGAAGCATCTTTTTTCTGTAAATCGTTGCCAGAGAGTGGGTTTCGAGATTGGTTACACACATACACACACTATTGTGCAGATCATCATTTTTAGTACTGCACTATTTTTTCCTATAAGAGACATACTACCGAGTCATCTCTGCTCGAAAGATTGGATTTATACCCAGAGTATAACGCGGTTTGGTAACACGTTCGAACATGATGTTATGCTACGTTCGAATTTGAGCATTTTCTGCATGCCGTATCGCCACGGAGCCGGAAAACCTGGAATAAGTATGCAGAAACCAAGAAACGTACTTACTGCTGCAAAAATGTCACTTTGTTTAATTTTTCTGCTTTACTTTATCAGCAAACACACGAGTAGCAACCTCTGGAGCTGCCTACCGAAAAATTGTAGTAAACACTACAATTTGTAGCATGTTCGAAAGTTGTTGTGTAGTAAGGTCTCTGCTATTGACAGGAACGTGATCCACATGTAGCATTTACTACCGAAATTCAAGCATGCTACATTTTATCCATACGTATTTTTTGCCAATTAATCGGAATAACATTCATACACATCCTAAATAGAATAGTATTTCATCGTAACCGACGTCGTTATTGGCAATTTTGTCAAGATTTCAAATCGGCGAGGGTCTCCACATTGACACTTTTCATTTGATCAGTCACGAAAAACTACTACGGGCAAGCTTATTTTTGTTCAGCAGCTTCATCATTTTGGAGCATCCTAAAGTAACATTGGTGTTATTTTAATTATGTTAACATTGTTTAAACGATGTTCTCCCGGCTCATTTTTCAGAAGAGAGCAATCATTCCCCGCGCTTAGTTGCAGATCCTTGAAATTCCTTGGTAAATTGGAAGGTCTAAATTATGATTGATCACTACATCTTTGTTCTTACACATTTTCAATATGTGTATTCAATGAGAAACAACCAGAAATACGCACGGTCGTTAGAAGCAACCAACTGCCAGTTGATTGATTTTCCGCGACAGCTGAAAACATAAATCAACAACCGAAAGCATAAATTAACCGCCAACTGAAATGTGCAAGCCAACAGCTCAAATATTAGCAAACCGTCCGGATGTTGCGCACGGAAACAAACTCCTTTTCTTTGGCCAATGTGTGGGTGAGCTAATTGCGAAACCTGATGGTGCACCCGAATTTGAATTCAGACTCCGTTATTTTCTCTCTAAATTGCATCCTCTAGCAAATGCCTGCCTGTCAACAGAGGCAAGATGTGTTTATTGTTGTTTGCTTGTTTGGTCGGGTGATGATGCAGAAAAGAAACCCTTTCAGGATCAATGATCGGATGGAAATTCCTACCTGATTTACTACTAGTCGAAGATCACAGCTAGGGCAAAATGTAGGCGGGTCCTTCCATCGGCAGACGCCAGGAACGGTAGAATGCGGTAGAAGGATGGTATCATTAGCAACATGGAAATCAATATTTTTTTTATTATTTAATGGGTTACAGCTGAGTTTTTCGTACTTTGACGGAACAAAAAGGGTACCGAGAAAGTATTGGGTAACAAAGCAAAACAGTTATAGCTCTAATTTAGATGGCAGCAATTTATGTATTCCGTTAAGGGGTTTCAAACCAAAATCAGTATGCGCAGTCGTAAACTGAGTATCTGAGATGGGATGCAAGAATTCTAATGCAGCTTTCAATTGGCAGCAAGAGCAAGAAACAAATTTACTTTGAGGTTTCGCATTTGTATCTTACTTATTCCGTATTGGTTGGTACTCATTCTCTACATTTTATCAATTGCTCTTAAATTCAAATATCAGAAAAAGCTTCAAAACAGGGTCCGGCACTCGAAGTGTAACCAATTAAAAAGGCCATAAATTCAGTTTGGAAAATTACTTTTACTTAATTCAAAGTACAAAATGTGTAAAAATAATACAAAATTCAGAATCAATTCACTTTTGCTCGATATGACAACCTTTTGCCTTGACTATGGCCTTGAGACGGTCAAAAAAACGAATCGCAAGCTGCCGAATGTGACTTGCAGGTATTCAGGCCCACTCGCGGACAATAACTTTTTTCAGCGCCTCGAGACTGGTGTATCTTTTAGTTCGGACTTTGCTCTCCAAAATGGCCCAAAAAGAATAATCCATTGGATTCGCATCTGGTGAATTCGAGAGCCATTGTGTGGACGTGATGAAGTTCGGAACGTTGTTTTTCAGCCATTCGTGGTTCACTCGAGCTTTGTGAGACGGTGCTGAGTCCTGCTGAAACGTCCATGGTCTGCCACCGAAATGTTTGTCTGCCCACGGCTTCAAAGCAACCTCCAGAATACTTTCCCGATAATATGTCGCATTTACCTTGACGCCAGGCTCGATGAAAACGATTGGAGAGCGCCCATCTGCGGTTACAGCGGCCCAAACCATGATCTGTTGCGGGTGCTGCCTCCTGGTGGCCAATCGATGACTCAAATTCTCGTATGAACGGTCGGTCAAGTAAACCCTATCGTTTTGAGAGTTTACGAATTACTCAATTGGAAAAATTTTCTCGTCAGAAAATACAATGTTCGGAAATTGACCGCTTTCGGCCAAACGAAGTAACTCCTTCGCTCTCTCAAGTCAAGATTTTTTTTTCGCGTTCACTTTTGGCAAAATGCTTTCTTGCGCTTGTAAACAATACAACTCCGAACTGTCATTTAGCAAATTTCTAGAGAGCTGATGCCCGTGCGTCAGCTGCGCGAGCGGTCTGAAGTTGGTTACACTTCGAGTGCCGGACCCTGTACTTACTTTTTCGATTTTGCATCAAGTTTTCGTAGGATTCCGATCCAAACCCAGTTTTCATTAGAACAGCCGTTGAACAGTTTATTTGCAGCCAATCTCAAACGCCATTTAACTTTGGTTTGGACAAACCAACGCTGTTTAGTACGAACCGAAACACTTTTTATAAAATTGTTTGGTAATCTACATATTGAAAAAAAAAAAATATTTTCAAGTTACCGATCTCTGAATAAACTCCAAATTGTACATTTTCATACTTTTTTCCAAGTCAATCCAGAGACGAAATAACCCGGATTTACACAGTCAAAAAATATGGAATCTACTGGTGACGCGATCCACATATTTCTAAAATAAAAGGACTTAGATATGTGTCAAACATACTCCATTTTTCAAGCAGACATGTTAAGCTATACGTTTCAACTTAACAAAGTGCTCACAAATATGTGCTTGTGTTGGATGAATTGTAAAAATATGCCATTTTTGACGCTCAATTCTCTCATTACTCAGAAGACGTAATATTATACGATTTTTTCTAGTTCTGAGTAAAAATTTCTGAAGTGGCCTCCCCATTTTTCACGAGGTAACCGATTTTACAATAAGTGTTATTGTTTTGTAGTATTAGTATCTACGAACATGTTCGTGAAATATTTCGTCGATATTCGAATTTTTTATACTTATTTTAGTTACATTAACATTTATATACCTTTTCATCGTAATGCTTCCTGAAACTCAAATTCTCTTTCGAATTATACGAAACTTTTCAAATGGATAAACAACTATTTTTGGCACAGAATGAAGAAAATTTTTTTCAAAAATGTTCAATTTTACTATAATTGATACTTGAATTTTCCAAACAAATCAATATTAAAGTACCTTTTTCACGCGATTTTTGTCTCTGTTAAATGCTAAAATGTTGCATAAGTTATTGGTTTTCATAATCAACAAAAAACATTTTGTGCTCAAATAGGGTTTTTGAAATATTTGATTTTTTGTATACGCGCGCTGTATGCAAAGTGCACCGCGCGAGCGAATCGGTATGGTGCGATGTCGTCGGTGTGATTGAAGCGAGCTGCGATAGGTTTGGACAAGTAGGCATAGAAAATGATTTTTTGCCTGTCTCATCTCAACTAAAAAAAAATGTAGTATTTCGATGAATTTTCGCTGTAATATATAAGAGAAAATGAATAATGTGGAAAGGGCATCATTACAGTACTAGGTAGATTAAAACAGGGTTTTCTATTAAATGTACAATTTTTTTTCATTTTTTCGTGTGGTTTGGACGCGAAAATAGTCAAGGAAAAAACAAAACTTTGTGATCATTCCGGAAAAAAGATTAACGATACAAGTTCGGTGCACTTCATGGGAAAGATTATAAAATTAGGACCGAGTGGAATTCTTTCGCAACATCACATGGGAAAAAGTTATCTTTGGAATAACCGTGAAAATACACGCGTATAAAGTTAGTTTGCATCAAATCAAAAACAAACGAATTCCAACTGCGCATAATCTATTCAATTGAGTAAAGGACGCATTCAAAAATATAAACTTTGATTTTTGCATGACAAACGAACCAGACATTCAGAATAGACAACAGCAACATCGATTTAAAAACGTAATGACGATTAAAACTACACGCGAATGTAATATTTTTTTCCGACAACGAAGAATTTGTAGTAAATGTTCTGTTCAAACCACTAGAAAATATAGAATAATCTAGAGTTGAACTTGTGAAATAATATGTAGTTAATAAATTTCCTGGCGTACATTCAATAGAAAAACCTGTTTTAATCTACCTAGTACTGTAATGATGCCCTTTCCATATTATTCATTTTCTCTTATATATTACAGCGAAAATTCATCGAAATACTACAATTTTTTTTAGTTGAGATGAGAAAGGCAAAAAATCATTGTCTATGCCTACTTGTGCATATCCTATCGCAGCTCGCTTCATTCATACCGACGACATCGCACCATACCGATTCGCTCGCGCGGTGCACTTTGCATACAGCGCGCGTATACAAAAAATCAAATATTTCAAAAACCCTATTTGAGCACAAAAATTTTGATAATGACTGATTCAAGTCACCAGGCACCTGAAGGGTGCAAAAAAATAATAATACAATTGAAAAAGGTGCCCATATAATTGCTCCCAGGGCGCAAGGTGAAAGTAATCTTGATTATAGTGAAATATCCTTCTGAGGGCGCAAATCATTATTTATTTTCAATCTAAATAAATAACATTTTGTATGGATAATTTGGAAGGGCGCTTTGGAAATGATTCCAGGGCGCCAACTCACGGTAGGAGAATTGAAAAAGGCGCCCACATAATTGCTCTCAGGGCACAGGATGAACGCAATCTTGAATAGTAAAATATCCTTCTGGGGGCGCAAATAATTATTAATTTTCAATCTAAATAAATAACATCTTGTATAGATAATTTGGAAGGGCGCTTTGGAAATGATTCCAGGGCGCAGACTCACGCCCACATAATTGCTCTCAGGGCGCAGGATTAAAGTAATCTTGATTATAGTAAAATATCCTGCTGATGGCGCAAATAATTATTTGTTTTCAATTCAAATAAATAACATCTTGTAAGGATAATTTGGAAGGGCGCAATAGGAGTATTGGAAAGGACGCCCATATAACCAATTCCAGGGCGCAGGATGAAAGTATTTTAAATACATTAAATAATCGTAAGAAGAGGGCTCAAATTATTACTTATTTTCAAGCCAAAAAATAACATATTGTAAGGATAATTTGGAAGGTTGCCTTAGTAATAGTTCCAGGGCGCAGGAAAATGGAAAAGGGCGACCCATACAATAGCCTTCAGGGCGCAGAATGAAAGTATTTTTGAAAACATTAATTGATCCAACTGAGGGCGCAACTTATTACTTATTTTCAAGCTTAATACATAACATTTTGTAAAGATAATTTGGAAGGCCACCTCAGGAATTATTCCAAGGCGCAGAATCACGATAGGGAAATGAAGGAGTGAAGGATGAAAGTATTTTTAAATACATTAAATATTCCTAGTAAGGGCGCAAGTTTTTATATGTTTTCACGCTAAATAAATAACATCTTGTAAAGATAATTTGGAAGGACGCTTTAGGAATGATTCCAGGGCGCAGGGTGGAAGTATTTTAAAATACATCGAATGATCCAGCTGAGGGCGCAAATCACTATCTATTTTCAAGCAAAAAAAAATCTTGTACGCCTAATTTGGAAGGATTCCTTAGGAATGTTTTAAGAGCGCAGAATCACGGTAGGAGAATTGAAAAGGGTGCTCTTAAAACTTATTCCGGGCGTATAGTGGAAATCTTTTTAAATACTTTATATAATTCTACTGAGGACACAAATCATTATTTATTTTCAAGCTAAATAAATAGCATAAGTAAGGAGTGCCTCAGGATTGACATCAGGGTGCAGAACGAATTTTTTTACCTAATACTACAAAGCTTTCGAAAGCATAAATGGAGCGCAAATTATTTCTTTGTTTGGAAGTTATATAAATAGAATGGAAGCAATGCACAAGTCAGTTTTGAGCAGTGCTGCCTTAACAACAATTTTTCTAACAGTTCTTATATTCAAACCTAAAATATACTAGCATTTATAACTGTTTGTAATCTTCATTAACAGCTTTTAATAGTTTTAAGTTGCCTTTATTGAAACATTGGACAATAATGAGGTTTTGAATAAGAAATGATGAATTTCAATACTTTTGAACGAGATGAATAATTATAAATACTGGCATCTTTTCATAAAACTCGGCCTTGGATAGTGGAAGGTCGGTATAGTAGAATTAATTACCATATGAATTCAATTGATGGGGATTTCATTGGTATTTTCCAATTTCTTATATGCTTCTGAGATGAGACTTTATGCAATTTTATCATTTTGATTAAATACCTACTCAACCTTTTGATGTATAGAAAGCTAACAATGCATAACCTAGCCCATGGAGAAAATGCGGTAAGAAACGAGGAAAAAACCATTCTCGATATTGGAAAGCTCAATTAATATTCGGAGCAATTAATTCAAACAATTTTTGATAAAAAGAAAAACTGTTGAAAAACATCACTTACTACTTCAACCCAACCATCAGAAAAATTAAAAATAGTTTTAATAGATTTCAGCCATGATATTACACATCTGCCAAAACAAAACTAAAAAGTTTTGGTCTGGATTTGGTATTCCGTAAGAATAATACTAGGATCTACATAAGACCATAGAGATACTTTGAAAAAATTCGGATCATATAAACAAAGTGCACTTCGGAGAAATTAGATAAGGTTATCATTCCAAGTCAAAAATAGCTAAACATGCTTAGAAAATTATGAGCTTACAACGACAATGTTTTATGTTAAACATCTAACCGATGGAAACTGAAGGTAGCTAAAAGTTTCAGAATATATGTAAATATAAAATTCCATGTTACCATTTATTTAAATGTAACTTAGCAAAATGAGTTATCTGTAAGATGTAAAATGATTCACCTGTACTAGTACAACAGAGATAGCACCGCACTTTCCTCCCACTATTAGTATCTGTGTCTGTTACTATTCCGTGACATTAGTGGGAAATAGTTAGGAAATTTGTAATATTGTAAAAATAAATGGAATTTATTCTCTTAAAAAGCTATCCATTAAGCGCTAAAATAAACATTTTCTTCTGAATTTGATGTGATACTCGTATTTATCGGTTACTCAATTTGCTTAGTATTGGTCGCCTTAAAAGTTAAAAAATCAAAATCGGAAGCAGATAAATATTCTTATAATATTGAAAAACATACTGAAATCGAAAAGAGATATGGATTTTCTCTAGTTGATAACAAAACTTATCCTCAGTTTAATTTTACTGCCAAATAACAAAAACAAAATTGAAAAACATAACCAGTTAGGGGCTGTCCATAAAAGACGTCACGCCGCAAGAGGGAGGGGGGTGTTTCATAAAACGTGACCTTTTGTGACAGGGAGAAGGGGGGAGGTTTTCGAAATGTGACGTCCAATATTTTCAATGAGCGCATTTTTGAAGTACCTAATTATATTACTGCTTTGCACTATTTCCTGAAAAAATCTCCACAATAAACGTTTACATTCTATAGGAAAACGTGAATTTGTTGATGTAAAAGCTTCTTCTTGTGAATTCGGAAATGAGTGATGCAGGAAATCATTTCTGTTGTGATCAGCAAAAGTGCACGGAGGAGCGAGTAAATTAGCGAAATTAATAAATTTTGCCTAATATTAGTAAAGAAAAAGATACCTTCAAACGGTTTAACTTAAGTTATGCACTGACAATTTTTTCAGTAATTTGATTTTCTAGCATTGATAATAGTATATCATAAGAATTTCTCTTATCTGATTCTGATGCAGTTTATTCAATTGTACTCCATTTGAAAAAGGGCGGGAGATAAACGATTTCAGACCTAGATCATGTCATGTCTTATCTTGATCATATGTGATTTTCCTCCACCAACATCAAAGCTTATCGTGTCATCCAATGATTGAACTTACATAAATCAAGAATCACTACCCATTGTGTGACGGAAGATCAGTACCGATATTGATCGATGTGATTTAAAATTCACTGATCAACTGATCATGAAAAGATTCTCCGGCAGTGATCTCGTTTTGATGAGGTTTTGGTCTTTATTTTCTTAGCCCTGTATGCTATACTAAGGAAATATTATTCTTTACCTAAAACAATAATATATCTGTGTACCCCTAGGAGGAATAAAACAGATGATTTAAATGTTTCATCAATTCCAACCAAATACGTTTGGTAATTTATATAATTGATATTAATAAAATAATTCCGATGATTTTGTAGTTTTAGGGATATTTTTTAATCTAATGACAGCATGTAATAAATCGATTTTTCCCTCATATTTGTATGGTTTTTCATACATATTGAGAATGTATTGAGATGAATTTTATTTATTTTGAATTCGTGACATGTGTCATAAGGGGGGTGGGGGGTCTTTGCTTCTGTGACAATTTGTGACAAAGGGGGGATGGGGAGTCAAAAATCGACGAAAAAAGCGTGACGTCTTTTATGGACAGCCCCTTATTGATCTGTTCTGACATTGCTGAAAACACCGCAAACAAAGGCTAAAAATAGAATGGGCAAAAAACATCATCGGGAATTTACATTTTAGTGATTTTATTCGCAACAACGAAAAAAAATTCTGTGATGGATTCATAACCGGTTTCGAACTTCGAGATCTCCCGATTTCAGTATATCTAACACATTTAATGCTATAGACTATGATAGCCACTTGAAGACATCATGATGGTAGCGCTTCGCCGTGGTCAGGTTTGAGCGAGACAACTCACTGCTTCCTCTTGCTTTGTCGCCGGAATTTCACAATAAATTGCAAATTTCTTCAATACTAACCCGATTCACGAAAAATCAAAAACATACGATTGTAGGTAAATGATATTACTACGCATTTGGCGAAAAATATCAGATAGAAAGCTTTTCTTTCGCGAGATTTCGTGCGAGTTTTGTTAAACATTTTGTTTTCTTTTTTCCTTTTCTCGCTATAAACAACTCGCATATGTATGGATGTGCTACGTTTTCAACAAAGCGTCAAAACTAGTAGCGATGAAAATCATTACTGATTTCTGGTTCTACTGAAACATGAATAGAAATTATTTTACAAAGTAGTAACACTTTCTTACATTTTTTACTCATCTATATTCAACGTTTACGCAGAGAGAACGGACGACGAAAACAAAAGAAATGTTGTTAGCGTCTACCGCATGTGGCATTTTGCCCACCCCAATACATGCGTTGACATTGTGTGCGTGCGAAAGAATAAGGAAAAACTTATTTATTTTTATAACTCGCACGAAATCTTTCGATAAAAACGTTTATCAGGCACAATTTATATACGAATCGTTAGAAAAATTAATTATCTAGAATCGTATGTTCTTGGAATTTCCGTTTTCTTCCCCGTTTTCTCACAAATTTGGGTAAAGTTCGTGAAACCCCGGGATAGGCAGCGAACTCCCGTGACCACGGCGAAGCGCTACCTTAAAAAGAACATTGTAGGTAAGTATGGGAATATCATCGAATCAAGAGATTTTTGAATACAAATTTTAACAAAATAATTCTCAAGCCGATTTTTGTTTTTCTTTATGAAGAACGAAAAAACAATTTAAAATCCAAATCCAATGACCAAACCTGCATAGAAATTTTTCTACTTGTCATGTTTTTCTATACGCTCACTTTCTTGCCGATTTCAATAATCTTAGGTTCGCTTGAAAGCTACTATTGGATTGTAGATCAAATTCGAAGATAAAATGACTGAGACACTGACAATGAAAAAGTATTTTTAATAAGACTGTTTGAGTGACAGGAGAAAGGTTTTTTCATGCCAGTAGGTGCATTATGAAGAAGTTTTTTTAAATTAATTTTATGATGGATAGTATGAAATAGAACTAATAGTGTTTTCGGATGAACAGATCAGTGATTTTAATATTATTTTATTTTTTCATTATTTTACAACTCAAAATTAAACAGTAACCGTTAAAATAACAAAAGATAATAATTGCAGTATGCTGTTCAACGGAGTAAAAACTCAATTATGTAGAGCAGGATCTTAAATATCATCGCTTTTACAACTGTAACATCGCGCAGTAGTATTTCATCGGATACATCGTGGAGCTCCTCGAATAAGGTTCTAACGCTTGGCTCAGGCTCATCCGGTGATAGTGGAAGATCCTCATCGAATCCGGAATCAAAACTTAAGCTGGAAGAATCCTATGGAGAGTAAAATAACATAATCAAATCTCATATAATGTAATGTAATGTTAAAAATGTAATATTATTACATCGAACATTTCATGCGGCTCTGTGTCCGATTGATCTATTATCTTTTCTGTATGAACTCTGGTTGAAAATAAAAAAGAATCAATAGAATCAGATCAAACTATATCATTTTAAAGTAAGTATATTTACCGAGTGATTTCTGGAATCGGTTGCCAATAAATAAAACAATAATGTAGGCTGACTACCCAACCCCAACTCTTCTCGCTGCAATTCAGCAAATAAATAATCATTAACTAAATGACCAATGGTCATTTAGGGATTGTCCTTTTTTGTGTATTGGGTACATAACCGATTTCTATACTTTATGTTTCGTCTTCGACTCGTCAGTACATAACAGTTTATGTAGAACTGTTATGTAACCTAGCAGCTCAACATAAACCGCTAGGCAGACATAAGGTTTCTGCTACTTACAGAACACTTTTTTTATTTGCACCGAAGTGCAACGTCAACGTGCATTGGGTGCAAATAAAAAAAAGTGTTCTGTAAGTAGCAGAAACTTTATGTCTGCCTAGCGGTTTATGTTGAGCTGCTAGGTTACATAACAGTTCAACATAAACTGTTATGTACTGACGAGTCGAAGACGAAACTTAAAGTATATAAATGACCAATATCAATATTTGCAAGGTATCTAAGTTGGATGATTCAATACAATTATTTTCCATCATAAATATAAAACTAGATTTAGTTTGTTCAAACATTTGAAGTCAACTCGAAGTAGAGACAAACACTGAAATTCGCGACTGCCAGTTGATTGTCAATTGAATTGGTATCCGCAAACCGACATTCGAATGTTCGGGACCCGCATTGAAAACATATCTGATTGTTGATCAAAACTTTGAACCCACGGGTTGAAAAACTATTGCATTACCGAATTAAAACATGTTTTTTCACTTTACTGTTTTTAACTTTGTTTTTCCAAAATTCCAGTACCATGTACAGAGATGTTCACAAACTATAGTGAAATAATTGAATTCATCCAAGCAATCCTTTTTCTCTTAGCTATGTAACACCAATGTCAAGGACCATAGTACAAAAAATCGTCGAATTTTAGTATGAAGCACAGCTTAAATTTTCTTTACTAACTTAAAACATAAATTATTCAGTAAAACTTTTAGTGGAATATTAAAACTAGTTACGATAAAATAGATTGAATTTTATTTAAAAAATTACAATTAAATTAACTTCTACAAACTAATTAATAGTTCCCGTTCTCGCATCACACTTTTGCTTGTCGGATTCTTTCGTGGCCCAGTGAATTACGGTTCTGTGTTCTTTCTGTTGTTCGACGTCCAGAATGCTGCTATCAGAAGTCATTTCGCTAGAAGTCAGTCTTCACTAGAAACCTACTGACCTGGAAGTCATTCCGATGATTTGTGGCCCAGAGAATGCACACCAGGATTCCTCACAGCCAAACATTTTTTCTCGAAACGCGAAGTGTTTTCGTCTTGGCCAACACCCGAAGTTTCCTGCATAGAATACTCTGGGTCCGAACACTTATGCCTTCAGATCCAGTTTCTTGGCCAGATACCACAGATGAAGGCACAGTACTAGCATCTATTCTGGTGTTACAGTTGGATGGAGCTGAATCAGAGTCAATTGGAACCGCTTACAGATCTGTGGAGCGGAAAAATAAAAGATACAACAACTTAACGTTTCATCTAATCCACTTCCACTGCCAAAAACTAAGGTCAACGATGCCCCGACAATATCCTTCAAATTGATTTGAAATTTTACCTAATTTGGAATCAATATTTACATTCCTCGAATCGAAAAAAATCAATACTCTACGCCAATGCCTCACTGAAAAAAGATTTTAGTAAGAACGGGTTCGATTCACATCCTTCCGAACAGGTTTCATACTTTCCGTACTACTAGTTCGATACTTAGCCAGGAAAAATGTGAATCTAACCCAATAGTAACTTTTCATTTAAAAAAAACCTACCTCCAATCGGTAACTAAGCAGTGGACAGCAATTAGAAAATGTTGCTTTGCTACACGATTGGTAGCACAGAAATCTTTCCGATACAATTCACCGTACGGGAACACCGTTTGCGAACCAGATATCTTCCTGAACACATTCACAGGAAGGTTAACGATCACGTCCTGCCCGATGGTAGCAGCGACGACACGATCTGCCACTCCTCTATCGAAACTGTATCGCAAATTTAACTACCCCTCAGGAACTGGTAATGTCAAAACGAAATCGTATGAAAAACTATTGAAACTGGCAACACAAGTTGATGCATTATTGATTTTGAGTAACAGTTACCATAACCTTGGTTACAGCTTGTTGAAAACTTGAGGAATATAAACAAAACAAACAGTCTCGAGTGGAAGATTCTTATTTACGGAATGATGTAAGTTCTCCAGCTTTATCACATGTCAGAGTTGTGATTCGATTGGTTCAATCGGATAGAGGCTTTCGTTAAGGCTGGCTGGGAGTCGAACATACGAAAATTTTTATATATGGTCTGCCTCATATGACCGAAACTTTTATGTTGAAAAAATGAGTTTTGAAAAGGTAACGAAATTTTCAGTCATAAAATTCGTCAGTACGGAACATTTTATCATTCAAATCACCAAAATTCAGTATTGAAAAATAAATGGTAAAGCTGAGTCAAACCGGTATATCAGTACTATACTACAAGAGACAAGAAATTCGTTTCAAAGATACTTAAATATTTGAACTTTATTTTCAATCCATTCCAGAGTCGTATTTGACCTTCAGGTACGAATACACCTATATACAGAATTCATATCTGCCCTTTTCTAATGACCATCTAAAGTAAAATATTTCAATTGTGTGCCAAATCTTTGTTTTTTCGCTACTTCTGAATTTGTCATTCGCCTCTTAGGGCCAGAAAAATTCTGGTCCTATGTTCGGGGTTGGAAATCCAGCCCCGATATATCCCATCCCCTGAGTATCAGAAATCCGCTCTCTGTTTAGGTATATCTTCACTCTTTTGTTCTACCGATACACTATGTAAGCTTGAAACGCAATCAAAAGCTTTCGTGCACGATGCGTCCGATGTTCAGATTTACTGGGTAGTGACAGAAACAAGTTCAACCGAAAGGATTTCCAAAAGAGTTTTATCTGAATCCCGTGAAAATTTCGGGTCATCTCAAACGGATTGGGTATGGAATCAAATTAAATGATTTATGGAAAAAATGCCAAAGGACACTGTGAGAACAACACGTCCGATGTAAATTCTTCTTTGGTCCACTACGTTGAACCGTCGCAATGTCCAATGAAACAACGAACGAAGATTCAATTCGGAATTAACGTTTGTCATTTTTTGAAAAGATCATTCAACCGGGGCCAATTCTTCGGTTCAACGGATCAGTCAGACAGAGGTTGATTGTTGAGACATTCTTAAATATTAGCCATCAGAAGTTCACTCAGTGTAATTGAAGAAACTACGTTGGGTTAGTTTGCATGTAACTGGGTAGAAGTAATTTCTTACAAAGTTTACGAGGACTTATATTAAATTTTGAGACGGAGATAGAAATTCCTTTATTTCCGGCTTTGGAAAGTATCGAAAGTAGTGATCAAAAATGCCAAAATGTAAATTACATCGGTTTGCCATATACATCTGAAAAAACGTGTAAATTTACGTTTTCTTAAACCGACATACACAAACATAAAAACCTATTTTAATCCACCTAGTGGTGTAATGATGCCTTTCTCATATTACTCATTACATCATAAATATAACCGTGAAATTCGCAAAAACAACTGTTTATTGAATAGAAATTTTGTTTTTGGAAAGTTTGTTCGAACCTAATCTAACAAACTCTATAAAATCTGTTTACCCTGTAGTTCCGGAACCGAAAGTAGTATCCACAACAAATTAAGGAATTCTGTATGAAACTGTAAGACTTTTCTTTTGAACCTATAAGTTTGTGAAAATTTTGAACCTATAAGTTTGTGAAAATTGGCCATCTCCAAGAAAAGTGAGTGAGATCCTTTTTGCAGTTTTTGATCACTATTTCCAATTCTTCTGAAACCGGATTCAGATAATTGGAATAGCTGAAGTTGGTTCGTTTACTACCAACAAATATGACCTACAAATTGGAACAGTTTTGAACGTAGTTAAACCTATACTTACAATCTCATACTCTATTTCGATTAAACCAATTAAACGAAATCTAACAAACGAAACGAACCTGCGTTTTTGTTACTTCTGCATATGTAAGTCAAGCTAAACAGCATAAAACATGTAATAGGATTATTATTATTACTATTATTACTATTATTATTTTATTATTATTATTATTATTATTATTATTATTATTATTATTATTATTATTATTATTATTATTATTATTATTATTATTATTATTATTATTATTATTATTATTATTATTATTATTATTATTATTATTTTTATTATTATTATTATTATTATTATTATTATTATTATTGTTATTTTATTATTATTGACATCACTACACAACGTGTACGAAATAGAACAAAGCACGCCTTGTTCGTTTTGTGTTTTCTTCTTCCGGAACCGGAAGTCGGATCCGGATGAAATTTCACAGTAGGTTTAAAGACAGTATGAACTTCAATTCAAATCTAGATTTGTGAAAATCGGTTCAAGCATCGCAGAGAAATCGAAGTGAATTTAGTTTTAGGAGTTTTTTTTCTCTACTTTCGGTGCTCTCGGAACAGGAAAAGAGGGGAGCAGTAGTGCCGAATTAAGTTTTTATGCCCACAAACTAACAAACTCTGCAAACTAGAAGAATTTATCAGGCAGTTTTAAGGGATTTGTACCTGTTTTTAACCATCGTTCGTTAAAAAATACTTATAAAATTGGTAATTTCCCACTTATCACGCTTTTGTTCCAAAACCGGAAGTCGGATCCTGATAAAATGCTCTACAAATTTTTAGGATATTATAAGACCTTTCATTTGAATCTTAGTTTGCAAAAATCGGTTGAGTTGTTCCAGAGATAATTGAGTGTAAACTTTTTCTCAAATTTTCACATATTAACATATAACTCCGGAACCGGAAGTCACATTCAAACGAAATTCAATAGCAAGCTATGGGACCATAATACCTTTCATAATAGTTTGTGAAAATCGGTTCAGCCATCTCTGAGAAAAGTGAGTGCATATTTTTATTACATACACACACACATACACACACACACGGACACATACACACACTCACAGACATTTGCTCAGTTCGTCAAGCTGAGTCGAATGGTATATAACACTATGGGTCTCCGAGGCTCCGTTCGAAAGTCGATTTTCACAGTGATTGCATAGCCTTTCTGTATGAGAAAGGCAAAAATGACTCATTTTTACAGTAGATCCAACATATTCTTAATGCATAATGTTTCGTAAGTACCCGCAATAGTGGAATTCACTTCGTTTTCTCAGAGATGACCTAACCGCGTTCGGGGGGTTCGAAGTCCCACGGCATGAAACTTATTGGCCTTGTATCACTCCAAAACACCTTTCGAGCAATGTTGCGAAGCTAAATCCGGCCAGAAAATTGTAGGACCATTGTGGGACCTGAGAGGAAGAAGTAGACGCATTTGGTTGCGTCTGAGCAAATTGATTTTAAATCATTCAGCTGCTGTTCTGCCGACTCTATTTTTTCAACGATTGCAGAACTACTGCTGTCACACAATGTAAACATTACACATTGAGTTAGTTTCACCCAAAATTCCATTTAAAAATACCCAAAGAGTTAAAAGCTACAGCCATTTGAATGTGATGCAGTCCGTGCACCCTTTACCTGGACCAAATTTTCTAGAATGGAGTATTTTCTCACTTCGTATTGATTCAATGTTATTGTGGAGAAAATGCACTTTCTATCGACACTGTGTTAGGTCTTCTTATTTTTCGACTCAAGTTAGTTTTGAATGCGGTTACCGATTTGTAATCATAACCTAACTGTATCATTTAGTGTGTCAGATTGCATTGTCACATTCCGTGATTGGTTTACAATAAAAAACGGACCTTCCATATATGTGTCGTAAAAATTGAGATACCAAAAAATTATGTTGGAACTTATTGTAACTTTGTATGATGAGATGAAGAATTTCTAATACTATTTCCACTTTATTGTTACCTTCACAACTCGACTTGTTTTGTTGTAACTATTCGCCCTTATTCTGAATAACGTCGTATTGATTTTTCGATCGAATGTGGTTCGATCGAATCATAGCTACTTTTGATTTTACTAGCGTTATGGGGAATACAAATGAAATACGAGGGAAAAAACGATACGACGTTATTAAGAATAAGGGCGATTATGTGATCAATTTGTAGCACATGTTTTTTTTACATTTTCATAATGAATTCACCGGTGCTACTTGGGATGCGGTATCTTCAATGAAGCAATTTAGCAGAAGGTCATCATTTTTTGCATTCAGAAACTTAATTTTTTCGGTGCAAATTTTTTAGCCGGGTAGAATGAACAAAAAATAAACAAAACAAACAACGAGAGAAAGTTTTACAACTCTTCCAAGTCATAAAACAAAGAAGGTCGCTAGAATTTTTTGGTGACTACAGTTTCTCGAAAGGAAGGTCAAATAATAGCTGATAAAAAACAAACAAACACACTAGAAAAGGTTCCGCTGCCTGCTCGAACTACGTGCACAGGAAAAGGGACGTTTCTTGAAATTATTACCAGTCCTCCTTTCGCATAGCGCACGTCACGCCCGACTACGTTTTATAGCACTTCCAGCTTCCACTTACGCACTTGGGATCCTTCTAATTACGTGCTCTTTCTGTTCGGGTTTTGGCGGACAAAGCAAACAGGAAAGGCTTCCAATATCATTCGAGAATTTTTTTTAAGGGTTTTCTTCAATTCTGCCGCATCCTTCATAAATTGATAACTGCACTTTCCCGGTTTCCTCTTCGGAGGACAATCGCTTTTTGGTCGTGTTCTGATAATAGTTCTTGTACGGCTGAAACCGGTATCCTTCCTTTTCATTAGGTCCCGTTGCTTTTTTATGATTCGGCAATTATTTGAGAAATGACAACCAAAAAAAAACTGTTACTTTATGGCATCGGAGTAAGTATTTTTTTGTATTTTGGGATTCACGATTCTTGTTTGCTAGATCAAAAAAAAAAACGATAATTTTCAAGGGCATGCCAGCAGGAAAGGAAACATTTTTTAAGGCACAGCAAAAAAAAAGTAAAACTACACTTTACTGCCAATTTTCTTCCGAGAAGTGAACATTTCCGTGTTAGAGAGTACACTCTAGTAAGCAGACAAATGTCGTTTTCGTTTTTAAATTGCACTACACTGGTGTAGCGAAAGCTGCACTGAAACCGTTCGTTTTTACCAATTGCACTACACCAGTGCTACACTTTTTCTGCACCGATGCCACTGGTGTAGCACTCATCAAAAGTTTGGTGTAGCTCTGTGCAATGGAATCGTCTATTGTAGTCAATGGTTACTGTTTATGTTTTCGTCATTTTTGTTCGTTTATTAATACCTCAGTGTAGCACTGCACCGGTGTAGTGCAAATTAAAAACGAAAACGCCAAAAGTTTCACTTGCTCGCAATGCTGCTAGTGGACCAATTTTCATTGCCGCTTGTTGTAACACCGGCGAACAATCGTCGCTACTCTGATTGCTTGGATAGGTGATGATGGAGAAATGTGGATAGTTAATGGGCTGCTTGTTACCTTCATCACCAATTTTCCCACGACAACCTATTTTCCAAAAAGGTACTTTACTTATCTGAATAAATTTTTTTCTCGTTTTCTATTAGCCTAAGAAAAAAAAATAATCGTGAGATTTTTTCGTAGAAAATTTCCAAATGTTCTATGAGTCTGCTCATGGAACCGTAGGCACAACAATCAAAGATTGATTACGTGTGTATTCTTGGAAACTAGAAGAAAATCAACATTACTTTGCATGAAAAGCGTACACGAAGTTTTAGGCATTTCCGGTATGTTGTTTGAAAAAAAAATCGCATTTAAGTGTTACCCTACTAGGCGACAGTTAGTTTTGTGTTTATATACTAAAGGATTACCATACAATTTAGAGTAGAATACTGGCCTAGTAGTGGTTTCACTCATTTTGAACATTTTCGAGTTTTAACACAAAAGGAAAAAATTATGTTAACAAAAACATACATGGGATTTAACATTAATCTGTAAAATGTTAGTAGAAGGCAGCAGTTATACTTTCCTGATCCCCTACATAAAAACAATGCTCTAACGGAGGCAGTTCAGGTGAGACGCCGGCACGTTGAACTCGATTCGCCTATATCGACGCGCGTTGAAAAAAAAAACAAGTGCTTTACTTGATTCAGCCAAACATAAATCTGCTACCAGAAAATAGCATCGCCGCCAGACGCTCAGTCGATCATTCGATTGCATCTATGCTCTGCGGATGTAATTTATAATTATTTGAACTAGCCAAGTGTTGAATGGATTGTGTGCTTTGCCGATGAGAGGGAATGGACCGGTGAAGGCCACCGGTTTGCTTCCCGTCACGGGAGGTTCATTCATCTTTGGACGCCAGCTGGGAGAGCTGATGTTGGTTTAGAGGTTCTGTGGTTTCACTTAACTATTTATTCTTGCTTACACGTTAATGATAAAACCATCCACATGGAACATGCTGCTCGCGCCTTGGTAAATGATCTAGAGTGGTAAAAGCTGCTTAGCAAATAAATACACAATCTATTCGTTATTGAACACAACCGAATATATTCAAATGTTCAGGTTAACTAAGAGAGGGTATCACTCCAAAAACTGATAGAGATGATACCAGGGCTGCTTTTACAGAGGGACAGTATCCGTTTGAAAATAGATACTTTTACTAATTTTACGTTTCGCCTTGGACTCTTCAATGCATAACAATTTATGTTGAACTGTTACGCCACTTAACAGTTCAACATAAATCGCTAAGCAAACATAAAGTTATGGGTCCTTACAATAAACACTTATAACATTTGCACCGAATTGTGATGTCTTTCCTGATGTGCCGAACGGAAACTTGTTTCGGCAAATACTGGCCGATTCAAATAGTGGTCATTTAGGAGGTTACCTGTTTATGTGCTAGGGCACATAACCAGCTGGTAGTAGCAATAATTTAACATCTGTTTAGCGATTCATGTTGAACTGATATTCACTGACGAGTCGATGGCTATGGCTTCTAAATGAAAAATCTTTACCTGTATCCGATCTGAGCCCGAATAAAATTTGATTCCGGATCCGGAACCCATCGAATTGTTTTTCGTGTCGGATCCCGATCACACGTGATTATCAAAATTTTATCAAACTATGACATTATAGAAAACACAAAACCTATCTAAATTTGACATAAATTCACAATGAATATATGGTTAAATATCAAGATTTTATATCAAACATTTATGTGTATTGTATTTGATTATATCAAAGATTATTTTCTTGCAAAATAATATTGTTATATCGTAATTGTTTCAAATTGTGCATTGTAGTTCATTTGCCTTTCCTTTCAGCAAGGAAAAAATAATAATAATTCGTAATGATTAAGCACAAAAATATTTTAGCATAGTTTTATATACAAATGAGTACCAAGATATTGGAAAATGTCCGTGTGTATGCATGTGCGAGCACGTTTTTACAAATTACCGCGCCATTTTCTCAGAGATGGCTTAACCGATTTTAACAAGCTTAGACTCGCTCGAAAGCTACTGTTGGACCATTGATCAAATGGCTATGACTTCTAGTTTCGGAGATATGATGGGATAAGTGACGTAACCGACAAAACGCATTGTTTTGCACCGCGAATTTTTGTCAGAGATGGTTGAACCGATTTCAACAAACCTAAGCTCGTTTGAAAGCTACTGTTTGGTCATTGATCGAGTTCAAAGATCAAGTGGCTGTGACTTTTGGTTTTGGAGATATGATGGTATAAATGATGTACCCGAGAAAACACGTTGTTTTTTACCGCTCTAATTTATATTTGGGTGCCAATGTTTTGAGATCACCTCTAATTTCGTAATGCGGTAGTGTTTGAAAGTTTGAGCATCTCGAAAAAAATCCCCATACTAAATTTGAGCTGAATCGGATATGGGTAATTTAAGGTTTGAAAATTTTCGATCTTGAAAAATCACCATAGGAAAGAGTACATGAGATTCCCCAAATCGAAAAATATTTTTTGATGCCAAAGGGCTTAGAATGAAACGTCGAGATATAGTGTTATCTCAAAAGAAAATTTCTTTTGAAAAAATCGACTTTCTGGGAATGAGAATTGAGAATTTTGAAGTCCCAGAAGTCGATTTTTTCGAAACAATTTTTTTTTTCGAGATGACACTAAATCTAGACATGAAATTTCCGAAATCGAAAATTTTTTTTGGTGCCGAAAATCTTAAAATTGCATGAAACGTCGAGATTTAGTGTTATAACAAAAAACTTTTTTTTTTTTTTAAATTGACTTTCTGGGACTTGAAAGCTACTGTCACATTGATCAAGTTCAAAGATCAAATGACTGTGACTTTTGGTTCCGGAGATATGCACGGAACCACCCGCGATCCCATTTCAACCAGAATATTAGTTGATTTTCTGAATTCGTTTGGTTAAAATTTGGTACAACTAATCGATTGTTGTTTTAACTACACTGTCATTTTTGTTTTTCGATTAGCAGAAACGATGGTTGAAACAACTAATTCAACTGTTTGAAAAAAATGCTGTCTATTAGTGAGGACACATACCTTTCAATTTCAACAAATATTTTAGTTGAAATAACTGGTGTTGTTATTGAAACAAAATTCTGTTAGTTGTAAAATAAATCGATTTTATTTGTTTTAGACATTGCAAATAGTTGAATCAACTCAAAAAATGTTATTGATTTGCGAAAATAATCAAAATATACTTTCTGATACACGTCATGATCTACACTCCAAAAAAAAATTGAATTTTACAGGTGACTTAATCCCTCATACGATGTAATTCATAAAGACCTAATTTGTCAAATGACGGAAAATTTCATTTGTATTGACTTAATGCTAGATGAGCTTGAATTTTACTGGTTTCGACTGTAACTTGCGTTCTGCTAGCAGGTGCGACTGTATGAATTTAAATGCTCCTTTAACCAGCCAAGCAGATGCATGCTTCTGAGTCGATTAACAGACGTACTTGCGATCCAATGATTGTCGGTTCAAGTCACGGCGGTTGCTATCAGTATTCTTTTTTTTATTTCAATGAATTTCATGTCAAAAAGCAAAAGTGCCCGGAGGGGCGAGTAAATTAGCGAAATTATTAAATTTACCTAAAATGAGTATTGAAAGATGATGCCTTCAAACGGTTGAACGAAAGGTAGGCACTGATAATTTTAGTCAATTTATATGAGCTTGGGTGCATCAACCGCTGGGAATTAGAATTTTGCGACGGCAATTCAAACGCGCCATTCAATCGCAACGCGGTCTGTGTGTTTGAAACCCTTCACTCCTGCTACTTTTATAAATTAAATTCATGTCAAAAAGCGTTTTATTGTTAATACATGAACATCATCATCGGTATCAAACAGCTGGAAGTAAAACAGTCTGCTGGAAGTAAATCAATGATCGAATTTGAAGCATAAAATTTTTGCGCATACCTGAAAGATTACGAGATGATCATTCATCAACATTGATTGATGATATTTGGATATTAGCAATCTTTTCAATTTCAATATCTCTCAGGGGTACAAATGTGTGTGAACTGTTTGCTGTTAGATAAACACTTGTTATGGAATCATAAATTTTTCAAATCGATTGAACACAATTTCACCAAACGCTTTAACCATCGATGTTGTTTTCATTGACATTTTGAAGCGATGCGAACAGATTTTAACTAAAAAAGTTGTCGATTATTGTTTTGCTTTCAACTGTCTCCGGCATTTAACAGCATTCAAAACAACATATTTTTCAACTACTTATACATATGCAAATCAAAAACCATATTGGTTGAATCATAAAGAAAATAGTTAAATCAACTATCGTAAAAATCAAACACTGCGATATCGCAATTTGATGATCGAAGGGTTCTCCGTGTGATTGTATAAGTGACGTAACCGACAAAACGCGTTGTATTTTAACGCGCTCAATTTTCTCAGAGATGGCTGAACCGATTTTTACAAACCTATGCTCGTTTAAAAGATACTGTTGGGCTATTGATCAAATTTGAAGATCGAATGGCTGTGACTTTCGGTTCCGGAGATATGATTGTATAAGTGATGTAACCAACTAAACGCGTTGCGTGTTTAAGCGCTCAATTTTCTCAGAGATGGCCACTAGGTGGATTAAGAAGGGTTTTACCTTTTTTTATATATATAAAAAATAGGTATAGAATTCGCTCAAACTTTCGAAAATTTTTCCGAGGCCCGGAGGGCCGAATGACATATACCAATCGATTCAGCTCGACGAACTGAGCAAATGTCTGTGTGTGTGTGTGTGTGTGTGTGTATGTGTGTGTCTGTATGTGTGTTGTCAACTAAGAGGTCGAGATCTCAGAGATGGCTGAACCGATTTTGATCAAACTAGTCGCAAATGAAAGGTCTCCCCGTCACCCAAAACGCTATTGAATGGTTTTGAGATCGGATGTTTACTTTTTGAGTTATTCGAAGTTTTATGTCAAAATTTTCAGTTTTTTGACAGTATCTGTCACAATTGACCTTGAAAACAGAATATGTTTTCAGACTTAGATTCCGCACGATAATACCTATTCAACAAGCCATAGATTGTTAAAATCCGTCCATTTTTAACGGAGATATCGAAATTTTTGTGTAAACGACTTTTCCCCTTATTCCAGCAGTAGGAGTTTTGAGCGCTGTATGACAAAGCAATGCTTGGGAGCAACGGAAAATACGATTTTTTATTCTGTTACATACAATGGTTTCTAATTACCAAAAAGACTGTGTACAGCATCCTTTTTCATGACAATTTGCCTCGGACCGATTTTAGCACGGCTCGTTTTTGGCAACATAATCGTTCGAATATGACATATATAAACCAGATGATGGCAGATTTTTTTTTAATTATATTGTTTTAAACTACTTACAGCAATAAATGCTAGAAGAACTTAACATCCATATACCATTCGAATCAGTTCGTCGAGATCAGCAAATGCGTGTGTGACAAATAATTTCACTCAATTTTCTCTGAAAATTTCTTTACTACAAATTCAGATTCATACGAAAATTCGTATGCTCCCAAACAAAGTTCCTGAATTATGTTTGGTTCCGACCTCTGGTTCCGGAACTACAGGATGATATATAAAACGAAATCAAAATTGTGTAACTCATTCTTCTCGTAGATGGCTGAACCGATCTAAGATTCAAATGAAATCTAAGAATCATCTAAGATGCAAATGAAAAGTTTCAAGATTCTTTAAAACATCTTGCTCTTCAGTCAGATCCAACTTCCGGTTTCGGGGATACAGGGTAATTAGTATAAAAATGTCTATTCCACATAAATTAATCAGGTTTATCGGGTTAGCAGATTTGGATAGTCGATAAAAAAATTAACTTTTTTCAGTTTTAGTGGTATTCAGTTGTCGATTCAGAAGGCACCTAAAAATTTAATTCGTGTTATGATTTCTCAAAGATGTCTTCACTGATTTTCAAATATTTTGAAACAAAAGTGAACTATACAGCTATTCAGGTGAATTTATCTGACTTCGACCATACCGATTTTAGAATTCCGGTTCCAGTATAAAATCGTTTCTCAAAGCTCAATCGTTTTCTCAAAAAAGCCTAATCAAATTTCAGAAACAAAAATTCAAATTGAATTAAACTTAGATACAAAATTAATTAGTTTTATCCAATTAAGCTTCAAAGTTGTACTCAAAACTGTAATTTATTCGTCATATGGCCATACGAATCGGTTTGGGTTATTCTGGTTCCTGAATACCGGCTCTGGAAGTACCTTAAATTACCGTAAACTCTAAAATGGAACTTACATATCATGGCATGTTTAATCGATTATCACACTTCTAGATTTAAATTCGATTGTATTTGCAGTTTCGACATTACAGAGTAATGAGTGATTACAATCTCAAATTGTCGCTTAAAACGACGGTCATTAAAACAATGTGATGAAAACTTAAACACCGAAGAATATTCATGCAAAAAACACATGCGGATTGATAAAAAAAGGTATCATCTCACTGCTAGGTGGATTAATCACGTTTTTCAGATTAGCATCACTCTTCTCAAATAGACAACGCAAATGTCAAGCGCCGAGTATGTGACAAAAACGCTGAAGCATGCTTTGGTGAACTACTCGAATCAACCGTACTATAATTAATTAGTGTCAAAAATGATTCCAAATTTGTGTCAGCGCTTATTTAATAAAAGGTTAAAAAATATTTTCATGCGACTGTTTAGAAGAAAGAGAAAGGCATTATCTCACCACTAGGAGAATTAAGAAGGGTTTTTGTTATAAATATCAAAAAGAGTTACAATTTAAATATAATTCTGATATTGTTTTCGGAACGGGATGCGGTTTCAACCATGTCTATATAAAAACTCTTATACACAAACCTGATCCGTACAAACATAGAACTCTTTGCGCGTACGCCTATAAAAATAGTTTGTGATATCAGTCTTCTACAAAGTCAAAACAACAATTTGTTTTATTATTTTGGTACACCGAAACCTCCATTTACGAACTATACGGGGGTTTGTAAATCGTGTTAGTTCGTAAAAAATGTTCCTGTTATTTTTGATTTACTTCGTAAAAAAAGTTTGAACAGTGAATGTTGTAAAACCTTATCATATGGAAATTTTTTTGGATTTGATGAATAGAAGACGGAAAACAATGTTTAAGTTCGTTCTAAACCCCAAGATGACGACTTTCGGTTTATTGAGATTTTATTAAAACCCTTTAAATATAGGTATATTAGAAACCGTTTTAATGTGTAGGTATCGAAGAACGATGTTTGAGGTTGATCTGAAATCTAAGATGGCGACTTCCTGTTTAATTACATTCATATGGTATCCGGACTCTGCTCCATTGTAAAGAACCATTGGTTATTGGTTTGTTGAATTTAAACGTGGTCGTACTGACACCGATGATGGTTCTATTGTAGTCGTCAAATTGAGGTAGTTACTCCAGAAAACATCTGAAAAAGTATTCTAATTAGTTATATATGAAAAAGGAAATACAAACCAAAGCCTTGGTATTACATTCCTGTAATGGAATTTGACCTTCTATTTCAACAGACTTCGCAGCCGATTCAGAGTGTACAGAACCATTGCATGGCTAGTGCTACGATTCTACTGACACTACGAATCCTTCCAGGTCGGGGCTCGAACATACGACAACTGGTTTGTAAGACCAGCGCCCTAAGCATTGAACCGCCAACCCGGGACAAAAAAAAGGAAAATACAACCAACAGCGAATACTAACATACATAGAATTGTTAGATCATGTGAATGCACAAACCAGGGAAAAACGAACTCAGATGCCGAAGAAAAAAACACTGTTTCACCAAGACAATGCACCAATTCACAAGTTG
The DNA here is from genome assembly GCF_030247185.1 of Malaya genurostris. Taxonomy (NCBI): domain Eukaryota; kingdom Metazoa; phylum Arthropoda; class Insecta; order Diptera; family Culicidae; genus Malaya; species Malaya genurostris. The sequence continues at coordinate 189,610,624 of NC_080572.1, forward strand.
ATGACAACGATGGTTTGATTGGATAAATTACTCTTCGAATTGATTCCTAATCCACCGTATAATTTGACCCCCTGTGACTGCTCGCTATTCGCTGATCTAAAAAAAAGCGGTACCTCACAGACATACCTGGAGGACGCGAATACGAATAAAATTTACACTCATCTTTCAGTACGTACTATACTAAAGTTAGACGACTAATCTTGCGGAACAAATGAGTAAATACATACAACAATGTTTTTCTTTTGCAGATTTACCGGGAGAACTTTGCATAGTTTGGAAATGTTTCCAAAAGTTTACTTAAAAAGATCGATTTGAGGAATTATTGCAATGTTTACAATTGTTAAGTACCTATTGTTATCGTTTATTTATGTACACCAGAACTAAAATTCAAGACCAGGATTTAGCAACTGGAACTGAATTCAGGGACTACATTTGGAAACTGAGGTGGGACAACATGCTCAGAATTCAGTTGAAAAATTCAGGTTTAGGAATCACGATCAAGAATTCAGTTTATGAACTTAGTTCTATATTTCTGGAACTAAATTCAATTCTAGAACTTGAGCTTGAGTGGCCACCCCTGGTTGCTACTCCGTTACTGAAAGGGATCAGCTGATATTGCACAGAGAAATTCTGGAAGATCAGACCTGGGAATGGCAGATCAACTTTCAGTGTGCAATTTTTGGTAACCCCGAAGTTTATTGGTCAGTACCGGCGCCGGCCAGGTCCGGTTATAGGTCCGCTTAGAGATAGGAAGATAGGATGTTAGTCCAACACTTGTAGTTACTACAGGCCGTATATACTACTAGGCACTCCACAAGTGTCACGGGAGAAGGGTATTTGTTATGAAAAAATTTCGGTAACTGTAGTATTCGCGCGCGACTCAGTATGCTCCGGTTTCAAGATGCTCGGGTGCACCACTGAACTCTCTGACTTCAGTGAACGTTTCAACAATATCCGATACTGAAATCCAGGGAAGTCTTGATTCCTAGTTCTTATTCATGAAAACTGAAAGAAAATTTAAAATACTATCGCGTAACGAACAAAAACTTTCTTATTTTTTCTAAACGGAATTACCCACTACAAAATAAACGAGTGAATAGGATCCAGACAAAATAGTCGGTTCACATTCAGTGACATATTCTAAAAAATATATCAAATCATTTTAAATCATTAAACATTCACGCGCGTCTTTATTGTTTTTATTTACTTATTAATAGGTTGGGCAATCGGCTACCGAGAAAAAAATATTAATTTATCAATAAAACAAGTATCTTTTTCTACTTATTCTACTTATTAATTTTTTATTATTAAATGATTTGCGTAATAGTTGACTTTTATCATTCAATTAAAAAAAACCTGTTTTAATCCACCTAGTGGTGTAATGATGCCTTTCTCATGTACATACAATATTGTGGTATTCTATTCAAATAAAATCTCTTCGAGTTTTGAAAGAAACCAAGAGATTGTTTATGCATAACATACAGAATAAAACAGTGCTTTGATTGCGTAAGCCATCCTTAAGAAAACGAAATGGGTTCACTATTATATGCACTTTCCGGAATCCGGAACCGGATACCGGAAACCAGGATAGCCGGAAACAGTTTGTTTAGTTGCCTACCGATAATGACTATCGATTTGTGTAGTTTTGAGACCAGTTTAGAAATTTTTTTACGTTTTTTGTTTCGCCGGTTTAAGTGACGGTGTACAATATTGAACACATTTTACCCTATAATTCCGGAACCGGAAGTCGGATCCGGATGAAATTCAGGAATTCCGTATGGAACCGGAAGACCTTTCATTTGAATCTAAGTTTGTGGAAATAGGTCAAACCATCGCTGCGAAAAGTGAGTGAGATCCATTTTGGTATATATGACCACTATTTCCGGTACTTCCGGAACCGGACACCGGGAACCAGGATAGCCGGAATCGGTTTGTTTAGTTCCCTACTAATAATGACTATCGATTTGTGTAGTTTTGAGACCAGTTTAGAAATTTTTTTATGTTTTTTGTTTCGCCGGTTTAAGTGACGGTGTACAATATTGAACACACTTTACCCTATAATTCCGGAACCGGAAGTCCCTTTCATTTGAATCCTAGTTTGTCAAAATCGGTTCAGCCATCTCCGAGAAAATCTAGTGAGATTATTTGACACATACACACACACACACACACACACACACACACACACACACACACACACACACACACACACACACACACACACACACACACACACACACACACACACACACACACACACACACACACACACACACACACACACACACACACACACACACACACACACACACACAGACATTTCTCAGCTCGATGAACTGAGTCGAATGGTATATGACACTTGGCCCTCCGGGCCAATTTTCACTGGTCGGTTTTTCAAGTGATTGCATAACCTTTTTATATGAGAAAGGCAAAACAAGAAAAAAAAGAAAACAAATAAAAAAAACTCCTGCAATTGTCGCCTTTTACGACATGGAAGCAGGAACCCAGTGGAACTATTCTTGGCTCATTTTTTCAGCCGGATTCCACACGGCATCTAGACTGGTTCTGTCCGGAGAAAGCTAATAGGTACTATCAATCTCCTAGTGGACCCCAGCCCCTCCGAATTCAATTCTGAAACTTGAATTATAAACATGCATTAAGAAACTGAATGCATTTCCAAATACTTAATTCGAATTCCGAACATAAATCAAGGAAATAAATTCAGTTCCAAAATCTAATCGAGAAACCAGTTCCAAAATTATGAAATCGTTTCAGAGTCGTACTTTTAAAATTCTGAACTTGTATTCTGAAATTGAATTCTTAAGCTAAATTTTAAACTTGAAATCAAGTTCAGAATTCAGGTTTAGAATTCAATTCCAGAATAGAATCCACAATTCAATTCCCGAATACAGATCCAGCATTCAGAAGCGAAATGCGATTACTAATAATCTTTTGTTACTGTGGTAAATTGAAGGCGATTGCTCGCCACGACGTTTGAAAAAATAATGAGAGCACGAGTTAAGCCATTCAGCAGCCACTTTACAGCACGCAGAACACTTTTGGTAGAAGGTCCTCACCACGACGTTCAGTTCCGTGTAAAGCATAAGAAGAAATGATCTAGGGTAACGGCTCCCTATTTCATCTCATTTGTAAGGACGTTACCGAAAAAACCTGAGTTAACCACTAAAATCACTATGATTATTTCATACTTCTGCTTAATTCGGATTGCTTCACATTGCTTGGAAATTGAACTTATATTCAAAATACAGCTAAACACTATATTCTTAATTTCATCTCAATGGATTTTTATTCATCCTATCGTTGGCTCAATATTCATCAAATTAATTAGAAATTGCGACAGCAAACAAAACAAAATAATGCACTTTTAATCTCTCTGGTTCAAAATATCAGAATTCTCCTAAAATAGGTCTAATGCCAAATGTGAGACAACAGACTGGTTTTTTAGAACCAGTTTGGAATCAATACGACTTTAAAAAAATATTGGATCGTTTTCGTTTCCTTTCGTTTTACATTTAAAATATCACTGTAAGGTTAATCTGGATTAGCTCTTTTGAAAATATGAAATTATCAGATGCACAGCCGATAAAACACACACGCACACATAACCTAGTTGACACATATCAGAATGAAACTAGTACTACTAGATTTGCCATAATGGTTATTTCATCAGTATTTAAAAGGCACTCTCTAATAATATTTTAAGCCGAAACAGTTTTATTTAAATATAAATGGTAGTTTAAAGAAGAAAAAAAGTTTTTTTAATAACATCATGCGAAAATTTGACAATCATGCGATACGAAATGAGGAAAAAACAAAGCGCAAGCATGTGAATTAAGTGCAAATTTTCATTTCATATTTTTGATGATTGGTTTTTATTGCTTAGCAGGTATTTTTAAAAGTTTTCAATCGTTGATTAAACAAGTGAAAAGTCAACATTGGTAATTATGTAGTCATCTAACATTGAATAATGGTGTAGTCATGTGAAACAGCGATTATGTTTTGAGACGAATCAATTAATAAATAGTCAGAAACATGGTGAACTCTAAAACTTGAGACGAAAATGTTTCTTAAATTAAAAAGTGAAGTTATTTTTAAATGATAAACCTAATCCATCTAGTGGTGTAATGATGCTTTTCTCATATATAATACTGTGGTATTCTATTCAAATTGTTTCTCTTCGATTTTTGAAGGAAACCAATGTGTATGTGTATTAATTAGTATAACAGTTCGCTTTCACATCTCATCCAAAGTCAGCCAATAAAACAAAACCGCTTACGTTCGGGACGGAAGAAACCAAGTACAGTATTGTGTAGTGAAGAATATAGCGATCTCGAAATGAGAGAACCAAACGAACAAAAACTACCGCCGATACGGAAGAATACAATTGTTGTTGACTTCAGGCAGTGCAAAATTCGACCTTCGATACGAGAACTTGAAGGTTTGCTTAACGAGCAAATGCATCTTGACATTAAAAGTGTGCATTTACTGTGATGCAATAAGAGAAATAATGTGGTTTACATTTAGTTTTTTAAAGAGTTGGATGCAATTCAATTCGCAAAAGTCAATAACAATGTGCACTATGTGGAGCACGAAAACATTAAGTACAACATTCCAGTATATATGAAAGATAGTGCTATAGAAGTGCGTGTGCATGATCTTCCCTCAAGCGCCATCGATCCTTATATTCGCAAAAGTATGTCCGAAGAGATTCTCTCTATCAAAAAAAAAGTGGAAGAACGGGGAACTTTTTCCCCGGTATTATAAATGGCGTACGTTTGTTACGGATGCGTTTGATGAGGCCTATACCTTCTTATGTGACTTTGGGTCAGGATAGAAGAATCCCGTGCAAATCACTTATTACCTATGACGATCAGATGGCCACATGTCATATTTGCCAAAAAGCTGTTCACTACGGTAAGCCATGTGATAAACTGGACAAGGAGACAACTACACTAAAGAACAACGGTGCTTCTTTCACACCAATCCTAAGCAACCCCAGTACGCCTGTGACAGCCACCAACTAAAATGAAGCATTCCCCTCAACGAAACCGTCAGTATCCCCTGTAGAACAAAGTACACCAGCTGCAGTTAACAACTTTCCCGAACTGTGAATTTCCCTGTGAATAGTAATGATTGTTCTGCCAATAACAGTGATGCCGAACTATCGGACGGGAGCGTGAATAGCGAACCACTGCTCCCCCTTCATTCGCTAGAAAACAGCGAAAGCGCCTCTCCTCCAAGAAAAAAATATACAACAAGATCCAGCAAAAAAAACATAAATATTTTTTATTGTAAAACAGCCGCGTTAGGCTTAAGTGCAAAAGAGCCGAATAAAAAAACTTTATAAAATAAAACCAGTATAACTTACAGAATGAAACAGTGCTTTGTTCGCGTAAGTCATCCTTAAGAAAATGAAGTGGGTTCACTATTATATGCACTTCCGGCACCGGAACCCGAGAATCGGTATGATCGGAGTTGGTTCGTACGGCCACGGTTATTCAATTCGGTTTTTCAAATTTTGAAGATTTTATACGATTTTTCCATCGTACTCTAAACGACGATTTAAATTTTTATTGTATCCGAAAATATGCAGTAGCTTTTGGTAGAACCATAAGACCTTTCATTTAAACCTAAGATTGGGAATAACGGTTTTGAGTCCAGTTTAGGAAATTTTTTGCCGTGTTTTAGTGACGATGTACAATATTTAACACACTTTACTCTATAACTCCGGGACCGGAAATCGGATCCGGATGAAATTTAGGAATTTCGCATGGAACCATGAGACAGATCATTTGAATGTAAGTTTGTCAAAATGGATTCAGCCAACTCCGAGAAAATCTAGTGAGATTATATGACACATACACACACACATACGCACGGACATTGCTCGGCTCGATGAACTGAGTCGAATGGTATATGATGCTTGGCCCTCCGGGTCAATTTTTGCTAGTCGGTTTTTCAAGTGATTGTAAAACCTTTCTAAATGAGAAAGGCAAAACTATTGCTGAAGGGCTTAAAACTATTTTTAAATGTGTAAGAGCGACAAAAATTGTTAGTATCTTTTTGACATCATATCACTTTCATAGTTTCATTTATTATCGAAAAATTTGTTCTACTGTGTAGATGAAACCGTTCAATTGAACAATCAATTTTCACAACTTCAACGTTTGTTTTTCAAATCTGTAATGTTTCCATCCAAAAACGACAAAAGTCTTGCTAATGTGACTTGCGAACATAACCGAAATTGTCGGTAAGTTTAAATTTTCTGGCAGATTGAATATGACGAAAATTCTGGTTCTATTTTTAGTCCCCGGGATGATTATCGAGCACTAAAATCTTGCTCGAATCTCAGCAAAGATTTACCGAGTTTCGTGAAAAATCGAATTGTGTAGTCTACACAACACTGGTGAACTGTGAAATTCAATGATTTTTTTTCTGCAAGCACAATAATTTACCGGAAAAACACAAACACGCGTTCATCTGCAGATTATGGTAGTACAGTTGAAGTTGTTTCTGGCAAAATTTTGTTCACACTAGTTTAAAAAAAAACTTTAGTTGTTTAATCTCAGTTTATTGTTGATTATTGTTGCAATATTTCAAATTGTAACAATTCAACGATTGATTTGAATAATATTTTGAGTTCACGGCAACCCTTCCAACTATTTAGTGTTCAGTATGATTTGCACTTAAAAGTAAAAATACATCAGTTCGAATGAAAATTTAAATACATTGGGATATAAGACGAAACGCGTTTAGTGCGTCAACTTTTAGGCATGTTAAACTATTTTGATGGAAGAAACCTGTTTGAAATCATCTATGCTACCACAATTAGACTATCGTCATTCTTTTTCTTTCAACGCATAAGCTGTCTGTCATTAAAAAGGAATTCCGTCGAAAAAGGGATGAAAGCAACTTAGCTCAAAACAGGATTCTTCAAACACAAAAAAACCGGTTCCAGTCCTGTTTCAACCTCTCTTTTCCGAACAAATTATAAAACATCTTCAGTTTTGTTACATCATCATCACCATCACCATCAGTATCCTGCAGGCAGCTCAAAACACAATTCCTAACAGCAATAAAATGTTCGGTGAATCACTGAAAATAGATTCTCGTAACATGTGCAGGAGCACTGCTTTCCTTAAAGACCGCGTGTAGCAACCAAACAAAAAATCAGGTTCCAGTAAGCTTGAAAGAAACGCGACCCTGTACGGATCTAAATTCGAACAAGGGGTCCGCCGAAGTATGCTAGCGTTGCCGGCAAGAATGTCTTTTTCAAGCATTGAGGCTACCCTCGAATAAAAAATTCGATTCACAAGGCGCAACAAAAAAAAAACGAAAGCAACCCCCGAAAAAGGCTCCACAAGATTGAGGGATGATAATTACGAAACAAGATTCTTCTTTCTTCTTTCGTAATCAATGAAACGAAACAAAAATCCACAGAATCGAAACGGACTGAACCGAGAACCGAGGCGAATATAACGGGATCCGGATCGAAGTAAACAGGAACAGACTGAAAGTAGAATTGCCGTGAAAGGAGGGACGAGAATTCGAACAGGTAAACTTATCACATTACGAGGAGACGGTGAATACGGGTGAGTGCCTGAGGATGAGGCTGCGGCTGAGGTTCTAATGGTTTTGTATTTCTCCGTTTGTACGTGCAGCGAAAGGCGGCCGGGGTGTCAGCCTGCTGGCGTTAGAACACTTTAGATTGTGTGGGAATTTCTGGATGAAAATGCCTACGGCTGCACAAGTAACGGTGTCTCCCGAAGATTTGTCGTGGGAGTACGAGAAAGAGTTGGTGAAAGGTGTTGCAGCATGACAAGTTTTTTTTTTATTTGCGTATAATAAAGTATGGGTAGGGTGATTGTGAGTTCCTAGAATTTGGCGGATCCGCGATCCCGAAGCTGTTGAGTTGATTTCGTAGCAAACGAACCTCCCACAATGGCATTCTTTAATGTTTAACCGCGATGCTATAATTTTTGTAACAACACAACCAACAACCCGATTCCTACACTTATCGGGTAGCACCGAGCCCGATCCTGTTTAACAGACATTCCTTTTAGTAGAATAGCTTTCCACTTATTCCATTTCCAGCCATTATGTCACATTTCCCGTTTTGGCGAAAAGTCGAAAAAAGATCAAACGACACTCGTGCAGAACGGACCCGCATAAAACCCGACGACCGAGTCGCCGGCACAAAAGCGCAAGCCGCCAGCTCGGCTCACTAACCGCATAGAACACCGTTAGCGGAGAAAGAGAGAGCAGGAAAAAGTGTCATAAAAAAACTAAAGGGCTCCATAACTTTAACTTTTAAATTACTTTCTTTCGCAAGAGGAAAAACACAACCCGTTCGTGTTATTTTCCTTCTCTACTCTTGCAGAGGTGCGCTGCATAGAGAAAGAGAGAGAGACAGACAGAACGAGCGAAATGTTCCCGACTTCCCGACTTGGGCGATTCTCGTGACTAGGCGGCAACATTCCAACCTGTTGCGAAAAATATTCAGCACGGCAGATTATTCTTGTTCGGATGAACATGATGCGAGTTCCGGGAGCGGGTAGTCCGGTGCTTGTCGGGCCATGTTCAATGCCCACACCGGGGTTGCTTCACACTACTAATAACTGTCAAACGGGTGGCGAATGTCCCGCATAATCATGACCACGGTCACAGGCCCCAGATACCGCCAGTCCAGTTTGTTTCCTGCATGAAGTGATGTTACGAAGTAACGAGTCTGGTGTTGATATACGGAAGAGTAAAAGATCTCAATAGAGCTGATGTTTTTCACAACTAGTTGAATTAAAAATAATTAAAAGCCTAGCTGTCATCATAAATCAATTATCTTCTCATGTCTGAATAATTTGCATATTACATGTTTAAGAATCTATACTACAGTTTTAAAAATCAGTAAGTTCAGTTTCAGAAACACTCAATAACTCTGCGATTTGCAGAATTGGTAACAGCAAGCAACGTAACCTAGAAGACGCACGTTTGTAAAGAACTGTTTTTTTTCGTGACCTGCAAATCGAATCCGTTTGACACTCACATCCAGGTTCTTTTCATTTGAAGTAAGACTTTGACACCGAAAGTGTAGGTTTCGATTGCTACTAGATTGAGTGAAAAATAACGTCCTGAGGAATAAAAATCCTCTACTACTAAGTGGTGTGATAATGTCTTTCTTTAAATATTGAAATAGTTTTTTTATTTATTTAGTTACTAGCTAACCCGTCGAACTACGTCTCGTCTAAAATTATTTTTTTTAATTTATATTTTTGAACATATATATTTCGGACAGAGTGGTTAAATGTCGTTAACGTTTCTCTCCAATATGTTGCGATAACAGAACTAATCTTCGAATAACAATTTAGAAATAAAATTAGTTATTATTCATTAGATAAAACGATCATTTTATCCATGTAGAGTACATTAAATTGCACATAAAACTAAATCCGTCAAACAATCATATCAATAGTCACATCATTAGTTGTGTCTCCGAATCATTTTGCTGAGTAATCCGTCTGAAATTAAGGAATGGCTATAAGCTAGCTTCTGAGAATTGATATCAGAAAACAATATTAAAAACGTGATTAATCCACCTAGCAGTGAGATGATACCTTTTTTTATCAATACGCATGTGTTTTTTGCATGGATATTCTTAGGTGTTTTAGTTCTCATGACATTATTTTAATTATCGTCGTTTTAAGCGACAATTTGAGATTTTAATCACTCATTACTCTGCAATGTCGAAACTGCAAATCGCATTGAATTTGAATCTAGAAGTGTGATAATCGATTAAACATGCCATGATATGTAAGTTCCACTTTAGAGTTTACGATAATTTAAGGTACTTTCAGAGCCGGTATTCAGGAACAAGCATAACCCAAATCGAATCGTATGGCCATATGACGAATAAATTACAACAGTTTTGAGTCCAACTTTGAAGCTTTTCGGGATTGTCATCTTCTATATCGGTTTGAATTTTAAAAATTCATCATCATGTAATTCGAGAACCGGATGTCATAATTGGATAAAATTAATTAATTTTTGTATGTATGTATAAAATTAATTAATTTTGCACATAAGTTTATTTTAATTTGAATTTTTGTTTCTGAAATTTGATTAGGCTTTTTTGAGAAAACGATTGAGCTTTGAGAAACGATTTTATACTGGAACCGGAATTCCAAAATCGGTATGGCCGAAGTCAGATAAATTCACCTGAGTAGCTGTATAGTTTACATTTGTTTCAAAATATTTGAAAATCAGTGAAGACATCTTTGAGAAATCATAGCACGAATTAAATTTTTAGGTGCCTTCTGAATCGACAACTGAATACCACTATAATAGAAAAAAGCTAATTTTTTTTTATCGACTATCCAAATCTGCTAACCCGATAAACCTGATTATTTTTGTGGAAAAGCCATTTTTTACCAATCACCATGTATCCCGAAAACCGGAAGTTGGATCTGACTGAAGAGCAAGATGTTTTATAGAATCTTGAAACTTTTCATTTGAATCTTAGATGATTCTTAGATTTCATTTGAATCTTAGATCGGTTCAGCCATCTACGAGAAGAATGAGTTACACAATTTAGATTTCGTTTCACATATCATCCTGTAGTTCCGGAACCAGAGGTCGGAACCCAACATAATTCAGGTACTTTGTTTGGAAGTATACGACTTTTCGTATGAATCTGAATTTGTAGAAAAGAAATTTTCCGAGAAAATTGAGTGAAATTATTTGTCACACGCATTTACTGATCTCGACGAACTGATTCGAATGGTATATGGATGTTATGTTCTTCCAGCATTTATTGCTGTAAGTAGTTTAAAACAATATAATTAAAAAAATTCTGCCATCATCTGGTTTATATATGTCATATTCGAACGATTATGTTGCCAAAAACGAGCCGTGCTAAAATCGGCCCGAGGCTAAATGTCGTGAATACACAGTCTATTTGGTACTTAGAAACAATTATATGTAAGAGTATAAAAAATCGTGTTTTCCGTTTCTCCCAAGCATTTCTTTGTCATACAGCGCTCAGAACTTCTACTGCTGGAATATGCGGGAAAAGTCGCTTACACAAAAATTTCGATATCTCCGTTAAAAATGGACGGATTTTAACAATCTATGGCTTGTTGGATAGCTATTACCGTGCGGAATCTAAGTCTGAAATCATATTCTGTTTTCAAGGTCAATTGTGACAGATACTGTCAAAAAACTGAAAATTTTGACATAAAACTTCGAATAACTCAAAAAGTAAACATCCGATCTCAAAACCATTCAATAGCGTTTTGGGTGACGGGGAGACTTTTCATTTGCGACTAGTTTGATCAAAATCGGTCCAGCCATCTCTGAGATCTCGACCTCTTAGTTGACAACACACATACAGACACACACACACACACACACACACACACACACACACACACACACACACACACACACACACACACACACACACACACACACACACACACACACACACACACACACACACACACACACACACAGACATTTGCTCAGTTCGTCGAGACATAAACAAAACATCAACTTCTTTTTGAAAATTTTTCTTCTAAATCGCTGTTTTCTTCATTCAACTTCGCGAAATCGACTCACTCACTGAAAACTTTGAGCACTCGGAAAACAAAAACCTAATACAAGTAATACACCGAGCGGCGTAGCCCGGAAGGTTGGAAGATACAAAAAACTTCGTTTGACATATACAATTAGAGTGCAACACTCGAAACTTTCTTCACTGTTTCGCGTAAAAACATTATTACGAACAATCGCTTCAAATGCGCACCAATTCTGAACAAATACACTTTCCAATAAGAGTTTACGTCATTTTTACATATCGGATTAGAAAATCTAGTTAGAAAATACATATTTTAAAATTTGAGGGAAGAAGTAACTATAAGTACATAGGTCTTATTTGTTATGTGACCCAAGCCTTATTTTCAAAATCTCCATTGTTTCTATCTCCGGGACATGCCGGAACGCTCATTCTATGCCGATAGATGGCATTCCCATTACCGAAGTCCCCAACAACAAAAACACATTGTGCTTCCATCAGCTGCCACGGTATCGAACTTAGCACATAGCGGAAGTCATAACCACCGTCATTGCATGGCACCTTATCATCATCGACAAATGTTTTCTCTGGGTTCCCGATCCCCGATAGAGGGTAAGCCTCGATGCCGCAACCATCCAGTTTAGTTTTGTACCGAAGGCTTCCAGCGAAACATTGCGGAACCCATGTTTTACGGCTCCGTTTGTTCTGTGGCGGTAGCGAGCGCGGAATTCAGATGAGGGTGCAACAGCCACCGGCAACATGCATGCGGGTGGAATGCTGCCTGTGTTTGCCAGTGGGATTGATGATAATTGCAACCGACGAAAGGTGCATCTCAATTCAACGTTTTGCAGCAGCGAGCATGCAGATGGTGGTGTTCTCGGGTTCTCCCAACAACAACAACGGCCAACATACAAGTTCAGTAGCAGCAGCAGCAGCCGCAACAGCGAAATAGGTCATTTACAGTTATGATGTAATGTGACTATAACAGGAGACACCTCTTCCCCGTTCTAGCATTTATTGTTGCCATTTTATGCTATTGAATGACGATGATTTAGTTTGATGGTTATAAATAATAGCCGTTTCGGCATTAGCCTGAGTCGGATCGCAGCAGGTTCGGTGCATCGATCTTTTTTTTTCTCGAGATTTTTCCCATTTACGATCGAGAGGTGCTTTATGAAGATGTCAATGTGGTTTTTATTCCTTTGATCTTCGATAACGAGAAAGAAAAGCTATTACGAACCAAAACGGCACATTCGAAAGCATCAAATGAATTGTGTTACAATATTTATAAGCGCTCTTCTCGGTTGTATATTGAACATAACATTTCGTCTATCGCTGGTTCTTTTAACAAATCTTTGCATTTCCTTTGGCTGTGAATTAAGTTTTTTTTTCTCTTTTAGGTGAGATTTGCGGCAATTTGTGTATACATATGTGTGTAACTACCTTCTGGAACGAAGAAAATCTTTTGATAACTAATTTCTGTGGCGCGGGTCACAAGATTTCGTCGTGAATAAAACTTACTTTACAATAGGGGCTTTTTCAACATGAACCCTCTGAGAGAGTGATAATTGTTTCAACGTGAATATCTCTGGTTGTGTCTAATGTATCAACATAATTTTTATTACATTTCATGCGAAATATGATCCTAAATTTATGATAAAATTTTCGATTATATAGGAGAGCATCAAGCTCATGACGCCTGTTTGTGTTAGATTTTCAGTTTGAAAGTCCAACGATTTAGTGGTCTGTAGAAGGATTTCTATAATCTAACTACCAATAAATTGGAAATTTTTTAATTTGAACTTATATTGAAACAACATTGACGTTTGATCGAGCCAATCAGAACGCGTCCTGAGGAAGAGAGCAAACTATCTGCTGCTGTTCAACTGTATCGGTATAAAAGATGAACGTTTAACTTTTTACCATTACACAACACCAACGATTGCTTACTGGATGACATCGCAGCAAAATGTGTGAACTGTGATGGCGACCATCAATCTACTAGCAAATCGTGTCCCAAACGTGCTGAGTTCACAAAAATTCGAAAACAGACGTCCCGTAAAAGATCAACGCGCAAGAATTTTCCACAGAAGGATGAAATTAATTTCCTACGGCCTTCACCGAAGAGGGATATTCCAAATTTGCCGCCACTTCCTCGCAGCAATCCAAAAGGTTCAGCCGCTGGATCACAAAAAGAATCTTCCTCAAAAATCCCTCCTGGATGGGGCAATAATCAACCACAAGCAAAGGATGACTCTGGTGACTTATTCTCTGCTGGACAACTGATCGTCATTTTTGAAACAATTTTTTTGCCAAAATTCGTTTTTTTTTTTTCATAAATACGTTTATTTCTTAAGGCAGTTTACATAAGTTTTTCTTCGCCGTAGCATCACTTTTACATAATATTCTTATCCTAATTTAATTCTAACATAGTCACAACGTTTTGCATTTATTAAAACATATTCTCTTATTACTTAAATATCATCTTAGGTAACTCGTCATTAATTATGAAATCTACTCGGAAATATTATTTGAACCAAACGATTAACTTCTATAAATTATAAAATAAGCTGTTATTTTCAGACATTTTGTTAATAATTTCATAAACTGTTTCGAGTTTGTTTGTATCATTACATTATTTTTATTCTAATTTAGCTATTGGTTGAACTCATGGACGCAGCTGGGATCAGAACTAAGTCTTGAAAGGGGCCTTTATTAAATTGAAACTCCAGTTTTCTTTATGAAATGATAAATAAGTTTCATGTATGAAAGGTCACGACAAGCAAGAATGTCTCGAACTGGGATATTGGATAGTCTACCTTGGGTACGCAAAGAATTTATTAGTTGAGATCTGACATCACGATACTCCACGCATGTCCAAACGACATGATCAATATCTCGATAACCTTCGCCACAAGCACAATGATTAGTCTCGGAGAGCCCAATTCGAAGGAGATGTGCATCTAACGGGTAGTGATTGGACATGAGTCTGGACATCACACGAATGAAATCTCTACTCACATCCAGTCCCCTGAACCATGCCTTTGTCGATATTTTCGGAATAATTGAGTGCATCCACCGACCCAGATCATCTTTATCCCAAGAAGCTTGCCAGCTGGCAAGTGTTCTTTGGCGAGACGAGCTATAGAATTCGTTGAAAGCAATTGGTCTCTCATAAATTTCACCCTCAATAGCACCACGTTTGGCTAAAATATCGGCTCTTTCATTGCCAGGAATGGAGCAATGAGCCGGGACCCAGACTATAGTGATTAGATAATTATTGTTCAATATGTCGTTCAGGCACTGTTTTATTTTGCCCAGGAAAAACGGTTCAGTCTTGCCAGTCATGTTTGAGCGAATGGCTTCAATTGCACTCAGACTATCTGTGAAGAGGAAATAATGGTTTGGAATTAATGTGACGATTACACTCAAACTATAATGAACTGCTGCTAGCTCTGCTATATAAACAGATGCAGGTTCTTGAAGCCTAAATGAGGCCGAAACATTATTGTTGAACATACCAAACCCTGTCGCTTCTTCAATTCGCGATCCGTCCGTGTAAAACATTTTCTCAGAGTCAATATGCCTGAACTTACTTGAAAATATTTTTGGGATTTCCGTCGAACGTAGATGATCCGGGATTCCACGCACTTCGCGCTGCATGGATGTATCGAAAAATAAAGTTGAGTCAGGGACATTTAGGAGGCTGATACGGATAGGAATATATCTTGAAGGGTTGATTTCCTGTGACATATGGTTAAAATATACTGTCATGAATTTTGTTTGAGATCGAAGCTCGACTAGTCGTTCGAAATTATTAATTACCATGGGATTCAGCACCTCACATCTTATTAGCAGGCGTGATGAAAGCTCCCAAAATCGATCTTTTAATGGAAGAACTCCCGCCAGAACTTCAAGACTCATTGTATATGTCGAATGCATGCACCCTAAAGCAATTCGCAAACAACGATACTGAATTCGCTCCAGTTTGATAATATGAGAGTTTGCAGCGGAACGAAAGCAAACGCATCCATATTCCATCACTGAAAGTATCGTTGTCTGATACAATTTTATTAGATCTTCCGGATGAGCACCCCACCAAGATCCTGTTATTGTTCGAAGAAAATTTACTCTTTGTTGGCATTTTGTTATCAGAAACCTAATGTGTCCTCCCCACGTGCATTTGGAATCGAACCACACCCCGAGGTATTTAAAAGTTAAAACCTGTTGGATCATTCTTCCCATCATATGAAGCTGAAGCTGCGCGGGATCATGCTTTCTTGAAAAGACGACTAACTCTGTTTTCTCCGCAGAGAATTCGATACCAAGATGAACAGCCCAATCGGACAAGTTATCTAAGGTATCTTGCAATGGTTTATGCAGATCAATAGCTTTGGGTCCAGTAACTGAAACCACGCCATCATCTGCCAATTGTCTTAGTGTACATGGGGTTACTAGACAGCTGTCAATGTCATTTACGTAAAAATTATAGAGGAGCGGACTGAGGCATGAGCCTTGCGGGAGACCCATGTAACTATTTCTGAGTGTTGCCAAATCGCCATGTGAAAAATGCATGTGTTTCTCTGACAAAAGGTTGTGCAAATAATTATTTATAACCGCTGGGAGTCCATTTTGGTGAAGCTTGTCTGAAAGAACATCAATGGAAACTGAATCAAATGCTCCTTTAATGTCTAAAAATACAGATGCCATTTGTTGCTTTTGAGCGAAGGCAATTTGGATGTCAGACGAAAGTAATGCAAGGCAATCATTCGTCCCTTTATTTCTACGGAAGCCAAACTGAGTATCTGACAACAAACCGTTCGTCTCGACCCAAGTGTCGAGACGTCGTAGAATAATTTTTTCGAACAATTTTCTGATGCAGGACAACATCGCAATGGGTCTATATGAGTTGTGATTGGAAGCTGGTTTCCCCGGTTTTTGAATGGCGATAACTTTCACTTGTCTCCAGTCAGGTGGAACAATATTTTGCTCAAGAAACTTGTTGAACAATTCCAACAAACGTCTTTTTGCGAGGTTGGGCAGATTCTTCACCAAGTTGAATTTAATTCTGTCCAACCTGGAGCGTTATTGTTACAAGACAAGAGTGCTATAGAAAATTCTATCATTGAAAATGGGTTATTAATAAAACCATTATTTGGAGGAGATTCCCGTATAATGCTCTGCGTAGGAACAGAATCTGGGCAAACTTTCCTAGCAAAGTCAAATATCCATCGGTTCGAGTATTCATCACTCTCATTGCCCACGTTACGATTCCTCATTCGTCTGGCCGTGTTCCAAAGAGTGCTCATTGAGGTATCTCTTGACAAACCTTCGACAAAATGTCTCCAATAGCTACATTTTTTGGCTCGAAGTATGCTCTTGTACTTGGTTTCTAAAACCATAAGTTTTTCAAAATTCTGAGGAGTTCCTCATCCCCGTTTTAGAAACGTCTTGCAAGCATTTTGTTTTGCGAGTTTAGCCTCTGAGCACTCTTTGTCCCACCAGGGGTTGGGAGGCCTTCTGTTAGTCGTTGGCCCAGGAAAGCGTTTAGTTTGGGATTGTTCTGCTGCCTCCAGAATCGAACAAATGAGGAAGTCATATTCTTCAAGTGGAGGGAGCTCTTCCATTGAATTCAAAATACTAGAGATACTACTTTGGTATTTAATCCAGTCGATATTTTTTGTCAAATCATATGGAATACTAGCGGAAGTAGCAATGCAATTGCTACTGCTAATTGAGATGATGATTGGTAAATGATCGCTACCGTGTAAATCAGGCAGTATTTTCCAGGTGCAATCTAGTCGAATTGATGTTGAGCAAAGAGATAGATCTAATGCAATTGGGCGTGCCGGAGGTCTTGGGATCCGTGTCATGCTATCCATATTTAATACCGTCATGCTAAAATTGTCACAAATGTTTTGTATTAAAGATGATCTGCTATCATTGTAAACGGAACCCCACATAATACCGTGCGAATTTAAATCCCCCAGAATCAATCGTGGTGCAGGAAGGGTTTCAACCATTTCATTAAGCTGTTGCTGTCCAACTTGTGCTTTTGGAGGAATATAAACCGAAGCTATGCAAATATCTTTGCCTTTAATGTTTATTTGGCAAGCAACAACTTCTATACTAGAAGTTGAAGGGATGTTTAATCTATAAAAGGAATAGCATTTCTTAATTCCCAAAAGCACTCCACCATACGGAGAGTCTCTATCGAGACGTATAATGTTAAAATCATTAAAATTTAAAGCTATGTTTGAAGTAAGCCATGTTTCGCATAAAGCAAATACATCACATTTTTGACTATGCAATAATATTTTAAATGAATCAAGTTTTGGCATGATGCTTCGACAATTCCACTGCAGGACAGTGATTGTATCATTTGCGACGGGTGATAAATTATCCATCAAAAGATACAAAACCTGAGACAATTGGCCATTGAGCTGATAACTGCTTCAAAAAGGTTCTAGCTATTGGAAGGAATGCCATTATGAGGGTCTTTAAGGGTTCAGATATATTGAATGCTGAGAAAATCCATTCAACAATTTCCGAAAACTTCAGTAATCCTGTTGGTGTCTGTGAAATGGAGCCCACTGGATTATTATCTTTTTCTGTACTAGATCCTGGATTGGTTTGTGAATTTGACAAACCAGGAGGCACAGTCTTTGGTTTTGACTTTTTTTGTTTAACACGGGGATCTTTTTTTGAAGATGAAATTTTAGGTGTCTTTTTTGGTAATTTGGAGGAAGACTTCTTTCTCTTAACTGACCCTTGGGTAGTGATAAACGAATTACCTTCACTATTTTCGTCAGAGTCAGAGTCCTCTGGTTCCTCTAGATTTGAAAACCCGTTTTCGGTTTCCAAAGGGGGGACATCAATGACCGTTTTAAGCATTTCTGCATATGTGCGCTTAGACCGTGCTTTTAATGAAAGCTTAATTTTGTCTTTGTGCACTTTAAATGCAGTGCATACTGAAATATCATCATGAGGACTATTCCCACAATAAATACATTTTTCAATTTCCTTGTTGCAATCATTATCTTTATGAGGCCCTTCACACTTAATACATTTTGATTTATTACTACAGTAAGTAGCTGTGTGGCCGAATTTTTTGCAGTTCGTACAATTCATTACATTTGGAACAAAAAGCCGAACAGGGAGGCGAATTTTATCGACATAGACATGGGACGGCAACGCAGACCCGTCAAATGTCACTCGAAACGAGTCTGATGGGCGATAAACTTTTTTTTCCTCTTCATGAACTACTGAGTACAGTTGTTTGCACTCCAGTATTTTCACACCCTCAAGCATAGAGTTCTTGAAACGACCAACACCATGCTTGAGTAAATCATCTACCGAAAGACTCGCTTCGGTAACAACACCGTCAATTTCGACATCTTTGGAGGGTATGTAAACTTTATACTCTTTATTGAAATGTTCCGAAGAGACAATATCATTCGCGTGTTTCAAATTATTTACCACAACACGAATTTTATCGTTATTTACTTTTATGATCTCTTTGATTGAAGAGTATCGTGATGTCAAACCTTTATTAATTTGAAAAATGTTTAATGGCTTTGATATACGTCTAAAAAAGACTATCCAAGGCCCAGAAGAGCTCTCCTGATATTTTTTCGTTCGTGGGGGTATCGGATTCATGCTAGGATTTACGTCCATGGATTCATCCATTACATTAAAATTTTTAACTAAACTTTAAAATAAAATTTGAAACCAACACTACACAGTACTCAATCAAAAGGAAAAGAAAAAACTTCTACCTTGAAATTGTTGTCTATCTCCGTTGCACTGCCGTGTAGATCCTCGTTGCTCTAGATGTTCTTGTTGGATGTATCTGGACGTTGATACAATGCTGAAGCTCACTGTAGCGATAGAATATGATGTGATGCTACTGCTACCTGACATCCAGCACCACTCGAATTCCGATTTGCTTTCGTCTTCGCCAGCTGTAACCAGCGCAGGTCACCGGTGTATACCTGCGTGTTGTATGGCAGTGGAAAGACCGAGTTGTCTTGTCTCCTTCTTCCTTGTGCTCCGCACCGATATGCTTCTGCACCGAAGTGCCTTCGCACCGGTGTGCCTTTGCACTCTTCCTCTTCGATGTGCCTTTGCACTCTCCTGCTCAGCACTTGTGGCTGTATATTGCGGCCTGGGTAGAGTTTGGGAAACGCCCTTTGTTGTTTCCTTCACCAGCTTGGCCCAGCACTAGGGCTCTCTTATGCAGCACGATTTTACGTTTTAACGGCTGCTGCCAACAGGTCTCTACCTGTAGTTCAACCGTTGTCGTATTTAACGCGTGTAAACCAACCAGCGTTATTAAACTGTACGCTTCTATACACAACCTTCTCGGTTGAACGGCTATTACTGAATGCTGAAAAAAAAAATTCGTTTTTATTATTCATCATAATTGCCATCAGAGGCGATACAGCGATTATAGCGATCTTCCAACTTTTCGATACCATTTTTGTAGTACGATTTGTCCTTTGCCTCAAAATAGGCCTCAGTTTCAGCGATTACCTCTTCATTGCTTCTAAATTTTTTACCAGCGATCATTCTCTTGAGGTCTGAGAACAGGAACAAGTCACTGGGGGCCAAATCTGGAGAATACGGTGGATGAGGGAGCAATTCGAAGCCCAATTCGTTCAGTTTCAGCATGGTTTTCATCGACTTGTGACACGGTGCATTGTCTTGATGAAACAAAACTTTTTTCTTCTTCAAATGAGGCCGTTTTTTTTTTGAAATTTCGTCCTTCAAACGCTCTAATAACGCTATATAATAGTCACTGTTGATGGTTTTTCCCTTTTCAAGGTAGTCGATGAAAATTATACCATGCGAATCCCAAAATACAGACGCCATAACCTTACCGGCCGATTGTTGTGTCTTTCCACGCTTTGAGTTCGGTTCATCGCGTGCAGTCCACTCAGCTGACTGTCGATTGGACTCCGGAGTGAAGTGATGGAGCCATGTTTCGTCCATTGTTATATATCGACGAAAAAAATCGGTTTTATTTCGATATAACAGCTCCAAACACTCCTCAGAATCATCAATTCGTTGTTGTTTTTGATCGCTTGTGAGCTCACGCGGCACCCATTTTGCACAAAGCTTTCTCATATCCAAATATTCGTAAATAATATATCCAACACGTTCCTTTGATATTTTTAGGGTGTCAGCTATCTCGATCAACTTCACTTTACGGTCATTGAAAATCATTTTTTGGACTTTTTTCACGTTTTCATCGGTAACAGCCTCTTTTGGACGTCCACTGCGTTCATCATATTCGGTGCTCATATGACCAATACGAAATTTTGCAAACCACTTACGAATTGTTGCTTCGCCCGGTGCAGAGTCTGGATAACACTCATCAAGTTATTTTTTGGTATCGGCGGCACTTTTTTTCATCAAAAAGTAGTGTTTCATCAACACACGAAATTCCTTTTTTTCCATTTTTTTCACAATAACAAAAGTAGCTTCACTCAAAATGCAATATCTCACAAACTAATAATCAGACAGCTGTCAAATTTATACACGTATCTTTTGAAGATTGGTACTAACTGAAAATGGTATGGATTTAATTCTAGTGGCGCCCTCTCATAGAAACGATACGAACTTTTCAGCCGATCTGTGATTCTCTTCGACAAAGATCAAAGCTGATCGAATCATCCAATGATTGATCTTTCATGAATCATTAATCATTTTAGCTCAAAATCACTACCAATTTTGTGTGTCGAAAGATCAGTACCGGTTTTGATCGATTGGTAAAAATCACAAGTGATCATCTTTGGCATCGATTGGACGATTTTTCAATCTTGTTTTTCCAGCCAAGGTTATTAATAAATGTATTTCTGGATCAGGGTCATTTCGCCGAAAGCCATTTCGTCGAAAGCCGTTTCGCCGAAAGCCATTTCGCCGAAAGCCGTTTCGCCGAAAGCCATTTCGCCGAAAGGGTTATTTCGCCGAATGACATTTCTCCGAATGGGTCACTTCGCCGAAAGCCATTTCGCCGAATCCTGAAAACGTATTGAAATCGTAATTAGAATCTATTTAAATTAAAGGCAAACGAAAGATGATAGCGTTAACGCCCGCTTTGTTGACCTGCCATTGTATGTTAGTTCCCAAAAAAACTTGTTGACTATTAGCTACTAAGCATCAGAGCAATTGCATAGGTGTATCTACCAGGCAAATATAGGTGGTATTTTCCGTATGTTAAGTGAAAATGGAAAAATGTCGAATGCGGCTACGCCACATCGTTATGGTTCATGTGCTGTCCGACCTCGCTACCGCTCGTTCGGACCTAACTAAAGCAAAGAAACCTAGCTTTGAGTAGACCGGGCAAACGAGGCGGTAACAGGTTTGTATGCAAGAGGCCGCCGCTTCCGACGGCGGGTCGGCGGCCGACTCAACTGGCGTCGGCTCAGCGGCTTTGTGCCGCCAAGCCATCTTGGCTTCGGTGATGTGGCTGCGCCACATCGGTTATACAGAAGACATAACATGCATGAGATATGACCCTTTCGGCGAAATGACCCTTTCGGCGAAATGATCCATTCGGCGAAATGACCCTTTCGGCGAAATGACCTATTCGGTGAAATGACCTATTCGGTGGAACGACTTTCGGCGAAATGGTATTCGGCGAAACGACTTTCGGCGAAATGGCTTTCGGCGATATGACCCGCTCCCGTATTTTAAACTGTTATCAACTATATATTAATGTGCGCTTTTATGTCTGATTCTACGCGTAGAGCTTCTACGCATTGGAATCTTTGTTTTCATATTTTGGGCCAAAGTGATTGTTTTTTTTATTCCTGAAAGAAAATGGACATTTTTCTTTTAGCATTGAACCAATCGAATGAAGCATAAAACTTTTGCGCATCCCTGAAAGATTACGAGATAATCATTCATTAACATGGATTTAACGAAAACGATTAGGTATAGACGAACGCATATACATTTGATTGAGGAAATTTCGTTATTAGCAATCTCTCTGTACAGGAGTACAAATGTTCGTAAATTGTTTGATTTTTGTAACACCAAATCAGTAAACGTTTTCCAATTTGTCATCAACTTATTTTAAACTTAAACAAGGTAAACTTTATCACAACACCTGTGCTCGATAAACACTTGTTATGGAATCATAAATTTCTTCAAATGGAATGAACACAATTTTCTCAAACGCTGTTGTTTTCATTGACATTTTTATGCGACGCGAACAGATTTCAACTAAATAAATTGTTGATTTTGCATTGCGATTATTGTTTTGCTTTCAGCTGTCTCCGGCTTTTGACAGCATTTAAATCAACAAATTTTTCAACTACTTAAATATATGCAAATCAAAAACCATATTGGTTGAATCAAAAAGCAATTAGTTGAATCAACTATCGCAAAAATCAAAAACTGCGATATCGCAATTTTATGATCGGAGGGTTTTCCGTGGCAGAACCAGAAATCTGGTATCGGTATAGCTTTGTCGGTGACTAAGCAGATCTGAAATCCGAATGAATTTACTTGATAGTTTTTTGGAATTGGCTACTCTTCGCAATGTTGCCTATAGTGAACACTCCAGGAGTTGGAATTTTACACTGATCTCCCTATAGCTACAGAATCGGAAGTTAATTCCGGATGATGTTTGATAAGAATCACTAGACCTTTCATTAGAGTCTTGATTTGCGAAAATCGGTCCAGTTATTTTCAAGATGGACATGAACTTTATTTTCTGATCTCGACAAACTGATTTAAATGGTATATTACACTCGACTCTTCGGGCTTCGATTGAAAAATTGGTTTTTACAATGATGACACACACATGAAAAATAACGTACAACAAATCAGAAACGCTTTATTGGAAATGGAAATAAGTGCATGGGAATTAGGAAAATTCAATTCGAATTTCGAGGCATGATTTTGTATAAACGTTTGTCATTATTGTTGTGTACTCATGCTTCGAAGACATGACAAAGTTTTGACCTTCATTCAGAAGATTCAATTACGAAGGGATTAATCTAGGGGCATTTGAGTTCTAGTGCAATCGACTGTCCATGGGAACCAAACAAACGGTCATCTAGAGACACTGGAAACGCCAATAATCGATCGTATCGCTTTATCTCGAAAAAAGTCGTGAGCCGATCGGCTAATCGTAATGAAGAGCCATTTCATCTCTAGATCGGCCAAAATCTTCCGGGATGCTATATGGGCTTGAACCGTTGGTCGACGATTGAATGCAACTTCGCGCACATAAAGAGATTGCCATTTCGCAATTATTTTCATAATCAATTTGACCCACAATTTTTGCTTCGTGCAGCACCTCGGCGGATGGCACGAAGTCTGCAAACAAAAATAGGAAAAAAATGAGTAACATTCGTGACCGTGACTAAGGCACTTTTATACCAACCTTCATGGGCATGTTTTCTCACTAAACTGTCTTCCCGCCCAAAGAAATGCTGTAACAATTCCAGCTGCTGATGCCATTGCACAACCAACTACCCTCCCACATAGTCCGCCACCCAGCAAACGGCCGAGGACCATGAAACTGCGCCAAAGCTAGCACAAATATTTATGGTCATCCGTACAGATCTGCTCCGGGGTTCGTCGCTTGCCTCCGTAATCCACCCGGGCGACTCTCGTGTGGAAGGCTGGTGGGCTGGCAGGCAGCACGTCAACGTTTCCCCTGAACGGTACTTTGGTTATATAATGGAAGCAATGGCAGTGTCTACCAAACAACTTTCGAGATACGGTCGGAAAAAGCTAGAAGCTAGCTTAGTTCAAATAAAAACAACAACACAATCTTCGATGTCTGCAAGAGAGATGCGGACGGGAACGACGGCGGTGTCAGAAAGTACGAGAAGTTTCCCTCCGTTCAAACGATTTACTTACACCTTTCTCCTGGAGTGGTGGTAAAATGCGACTAGGTTTCCCAATTCGTGTTTAAAATTTAGACGGAATGGAACTTTTTTTTTTTGACTCGAACTGATCACATTAACTTATTGTTTCAGACTCCAGCTTCTTTTATTTTTTTGTAAAAAACATTTTTTTTTTCAAATAGTAAAATCCGGACACCCCTAGGACGCAAAACCTTTACTTCAGTCAACGATTCCGGACAGAACTTGCAAACACGCCTGTTACTGATGGACTTGAACGTGAACTTCGCCTGCGCTGAAAACTGGAACAATGAACTTTATATCGTCATCACCATCATTCCACATCACCTCCGCCGGGTCTGCTCTTCGTTTTGGCCCAAGCTGACTAGTTTTATTGCTTTTTATGAATCGCGCACGGCACTCAGACGGGAGATAATGAGGTTGCCGACAAGTAAAACCAACCTCTGCTCAAGTGACTGCGAAATGAGTTTGCTGTTTGTTTTCATTGTTTGAACGATCCTACTTCACAGTTTTGTCGATAAAAGATTTGAATCTTGGAACAGCCTCAATTTGAATTGAAGTCAGAAATCTATTTTGTAAAATGGAACGTCCAGATTCAATCTAAATACAGTCTTTCCGTATCTCCACAAAATAGTCCAACTGTCATCCGGTGATTAAACATTCACATCAAACTCGATACCGTTTCGATAAACATCCTGTCAATCCTTTTCCCGTCTACCTAACGGATCCGCGAAGGTAAACAAATGTTCTCCTTCCGTGCTAGGATTGAATCCTTTCCCACGTTTGAATTCCCGATCGTCACCCACCCGGGTCAAACAAGCAAACAGAGTAAGCTGAGACGACCGTACGAAAAACAAAAAAAACTGAAAGGATTCTCCTGTGTCTAACGGTATCAAGAGTTCCTGGTTCCCACCGGCACCCAAAATAATATCCCTTTCGTTCGAGCGAATCGTAGGTGTTGAGATGGCTGAGAAAAAGGACCAACAATTAAATAATATTTTTCTGTCTCGCTGCATCAGCAGGATCACGCAGCCGAGTGAGTGGAGTAAAGCATAGGCGTTTGACAACCAGAAATTATTGTTTATCCATCAAACATTCGGAGGGTGAGTTAGTCGCGTTGTTTGATATGGTTCGACAAAAAAAACGTTATGTAAAAGGAGTGCGAATGCTCATCCTTCAGAAGTTTTTTTCCCATCCTTAGAAATATTGTTTTTCTGAACCAGCATCAGGTGTGAGTCTCAAGTGGATGCTGTGGATGATTTTCAGTTTTTTTTTGTATTGCCCATTTGAAGGATGTTTGATCTGTTTTTTTTTCACTTTTACTCGTCATATTTGTTCTATTACGTTGCTTAGTTTTGATCCAGTTCGCCTTGCACATGTTACGGTAGGTTATTACAAAACGGAAGAGTGTGAATGAAAATAGCAGTTCACGTTTTTTTCTAGCGCATAAAACTTGCTTCGTTTGCGTGAGAAAACCCTGTTTTAATCCACCTAGTTGTGTAATGATGCCTTTTTCATATTACTCATAACATCAAAAAAATTACTGTGGAATTCGCAAAAATAACTGTTCATTGAATAGAAACAGGAAAATATGTTCGAACGTAATCTAACAAAATCTACAAATCCTGTTTACCCTGTAGCTTCGAAACCACAACGAATTCAGGAATTCCGCATGAAACTGTAAGACTTTTCCTTTGAGTCTATAAGCTTGTAAAATCGATTTTTTCATCTTGAAGAAAAGTGAAAAGTGTACTTTTGTACCATTATTTCCAATACTCTTTGAAATTCTTAAGCTTTATATGGGACTATAAGACTTTTTATTTGGTACGTATTTTCTGTTACAATAGCAGTTATCCGGAAAAATAAATAGTTTTACGACAAAATTCCATATCCATTGCATTTCGCGTGTTAAATTAAAAGTTCCTATTTTGCGGGCTTACTCATAGAAGGTACGTACATCTTTATATCGCAATAATTTCTGCAAGAGGAAATCAATATAGGAATGTGTTTGTTGCTAATCAAATGTATCAGTGGAAGTAGGCTGAAACTGAAATAATTTTTCTCGAGCAGTTTTAAGGAAAACGGAAGAGTTTTAGACTAAGATTTTCGCTTTTCTCGAATTGCAATTTTAAGCAATTTTGTCGTGAATACGACTTACTTTACTATGGGGTGCCTTTTCAAAATTTACCCTCTGAGAGAGTGATAAGTTTTTGATCGTGAATATCTCTTGTTGTATCTAACGAATCAACATAATTTTTGCTACACGCCATCGGAAATATGATCACAATTTTATGATAAAATTTTCAGTTTTGTGACATAATCTCAAATAATTCTAAAGTAAACTTTTCTGAAATGTTTGGTATAAACGAGTTTCGAAGATGATAATTCATAAGGCGCGTTTGCCTTTCTCGTATTTTTAAAGCTCATAGCTCAGTGATCTGTGAAAGGATTTATATAATCTATCTACCAATAGAATCGAAATTTTTCAACTTAAACGTGTATAGCAACAGCATTGAAGTATTTCAATAGTACACTATTGAAAAATCTGTCTTATTTTACCCATGTCAACACCAGCCAATCAGGGTTCCGAGGAAAAGAACAAAATATCTGATGCTGTACAACAAATCGTTCGAGGAAAATGTTCCGAACAGTGTTTAATATCGTAGTGAGTTCCACAATTTGGTCCCGTACAGCACCCTGATAGTTTCTTTCAATGAAATGCAAATCCGAAATGAAATAATCGACATTAAAATTCTGTATGCGGCTATTTTTATAGCCGTTAGGACCGCCCATTAGTGAAAAAGCTACAAACGAATTCACGTAAAAAGAAACCTCGTAACAAAAATTGGATCACTATATCGATTTTAATTGGTTCATTTCGGCAAGCATTAACTGAGAGAGACGAAAGATATGAAATGAAAAGACGGATAGGTATTCTGATCATGCCTATATGAGCCTGCCTAGTCTAGCGTTTCCGTTCTAAATTTATAACTGATTCAATCTAGAATACCTATCCGTCTTTTCGTTTCATATCTTTCGTCTCTCTCAGTTAATGCTTGCCGAAAAGAACCAATTCAAATCGATATAGTAGACATTATGCGGCAATTAAAACCAAATAACATAAAATTGGATCAGTTTGGATTCCTTCGCCACTGCGAGCAGATGTATTTTGTGTCGTTTGCAAAGCTAGTTTCGCTTGCGACAAGAGCGATTAGGTCACAGCTGCTAGTTGTTTGCATTGGTGAAAAAACAACGAAAAGTGGACAACGGTAGAGAGCATCACACAAAATCAGCCGTTCTAATGGCTCTAAAAGCTACCTAAAGAACTATAAAGGTTGCTTTTTTGTAAATCGAAAATTAAAACTATCAGTGTAGTGCAAATTAAAGATAATTTGATCAGTTTTTTGCAATTTTCACAGTTCTAAATTCGCAACAGTATTTAAAATCGTTTATATCCAGTCAGTGTTTAATATCTTAGTAAATTATACAATTTGGCTCATCTGGGATGCCATAAACTAATCCCGTACAGCATTTTGATAGAATCTTTTACTAAAATTTTTAAATTCGAAATGAAATAATCGACATCAAAATTCTCTAAGGTGCCATTTAGAACCATAATTTTATACCCAAAGAATTATGCGAAATTTTACTTCACTATACTGTATACGGCACATTTTTCAACCAGTTGTAGTTTGTAGTAAACTTTCTGCAGATTTGCTATATAAAATGCAAAGCACCGATTCAGAAGCCATTAATTTCGAATTTGACTGTCGATGTCATCGTGTTGATTATGGTGCAATCGAAGAATCTCCAAGCGAAATACAAAGCAGGAGACTGCAACAGAACACATATCAGTTTCGCATTCACGGACAACAGGTCATTCTGGAAATAGAAGACGGAAGTCAGCGGTATCCATCGGAATTTGAACTCAACTCGTCACTCTCCATCACGCACGCCTTCATAAAAGGTTCTTTTAAGAGCCACCATTATTTTATCATAAGGAACTTTACTGGTTATTTCGTGATATCTGTGTGTCAGAATGTTCAATGTAACTAATCTGTACTGTAGTTTAGGTGTATCGTTTCAAATTCTAGTAGAGTAAAATTGCACAATTCACACTATCGATCAAATAATTTATATTCGGAAGTATAAAGTAAAAGTGTCAGTTTTATTCGTATTCACGTCATCCAGTTATGTCTCTGACATTACACACCTGTACTTTTTAATCAGAACTGATTCAATTTGTCGTTGTTATTTTTATAGCAAGTAGGATGAATTATTTCGTCAATGCACATTACATTAAATAACTAAAAAACTTTCTTCAAAATAATTCCAAGTAGTAAGTTTTTGAAGATGTAGCCTTACGACATTAATTTGATCTGCGCCATAGATTTAAAGAAGCACTTCATGAAACGGTTAAAAATGCGGTACATTTCCTTTATTGTAAAAATAAACAAAAAGAAAACCGAGTTCTTTTAGAGTTCGTATGATCCACTAATATTTTTATTACTATTTAATCAAGTTAAAAGTAAATCCCAATATAGTCGAATCAATTTCATCATCACACTCCAAATTCGATTTGTTGTAATTATTAGAATAGTTCCTTAATTTCATCTTTTGCAATATAATGAAATTTTTCCAGCTAATATGACAGAATTGATAAGAACCCACAGTTGACTCCATCAATCCAATCAACGAGATAAGAACTATTTTCAAGATGAAAGCAAAGTCAAGAGCTACCAACTAATGACTAAATGCATCGTTCTCCCATGGCAAACCTGATAAAAAAACACGAAAACAAAATATTCGCAAAGGACGATTAAAACAAGTTTGAAATTTATCAGCACCAATTACGCAAATAATTGTTTCCCGAAACCACCTGAGCCCTAATTAAATTCCGTTGAAATCTCTCCAGCGGCAATTTCTTTCTTCACTCCCTTTTTCATCAGTTTGCGCACAACCAAAAAGGTAGGTTCGCTAGCAGCAGCAGCATCAGCAGCATCAGCAGTAGCAGATCGGTAGCCCAGCAGCCCAACAACAGCAGCAGCGGTCATTCACCTATTGACCAAATGTTCTCATTTTTGCCGCAACGAAACGTAGGTATATCTTTCACCACCGTGACCATCGCACACTTACTCTGTTTATGGTGTGTGGTGTTCCGCTTGTGTTTGGTTTGGTCTTGTCTTCTTCGTACCTATTTCGCTGTTTTGCCGTTTTCTTGTTTTTCCCTTGTCAATAAAACATAACAGTTGTGCCGATCGAATGGAAAGGTGTTCGAAGCCCACGAATTCTGGAACCCAAAGCGACTAAACACATTCACGTGATATCGATGCGTGCCGGCCGAGCACCCAGAAGTGCACCTTTCTCCGTTTCGATCGACGGCCAAATTGGCGGTCGGCCTGGCCTTGTCTTCCCCAGGCCACGGCACTGCCCGAAGGTGGCGTCGATCGTGTTGTGGCAGCACAAAGTTTTGATTAGCATAATGACCGGTGATTGATTGGGAAGAACGGCCGCTGGGAGTTCTGCTTGCTTGTGCTTTCTTGCGGTCTCCAATTTGGTGCTTTTCGTTCTCGGTCAACGATTATTTGCAGTGATAAGCAATGAAAGGAAAGTTGATTCATGATTTACTCGCCCTGGTGTGCTGCGAAATTACGGGGGCCAAAGAACGCCACCTGTCTGCATGGGTACCGTTATAATTGCAGTGACTAATACCGGGAGTTCGGTGTAATCTGGAAATGCAAATGACAAAGGTTCACTCAAATTGATCACGACAACAAATGATGTTATGGAAATTATAGGTGTAAAATCAACGCTGGACGCTCGCATGGTAAAGGATTTGCCAGGTCGCAAATCACTTCGCTTGGGAAATGAGTGAGTGCAGGCGAACTCCTTGCGTTCCGCAGAAATTTACTGAAATTACAGGCCAGGCGCAATATTCTGATAGCTACAAACATACCCTCCATTTGTAGATGAGTTTTTAAAAGGAAAAGTAAGACATTGGTTGTTTCCCAATATTTTGTTTCAAAATAGATTTACTAGACTCAACAGCTGTTTTACACTTTTAAAATCTGTGTAACTGTAAAACAAGTATTAATTGAGATTTTACTATTAAACTAGAAATGATATGATTGTTACAGAGGTGAAAAAATTATAGGAGTAATAGCGACCCGCTGTGACTTGAACCGGGAATCATCGAATCGCAAAGTACGTCCGTTGATCGACTGAGCCACAAAAGCACACAAATTATAGAAGTGAATGGAATATAATAATATGAGTTTTCGCTTGATGCCAAACTTAACCCAGTTTTCACCCTAACTGATGTCAAACCGTTTGTTTGAAGGTAGTTCTGGACCTTGTTTTAACGTTGTTGAACTAAAAATCTAGTCAGTTTTGAACCTTCCCTGGGTCAGTTTCAGTTTTCTCAAGCGAAAACGACAATAGTTAGCCACAAATTTTGAAACGTTCTCAGTTCATTTAGAACGAGGTTCAAGTGTTCCAGTCGCAGTAGAATAGGCGTCGCAACGTGTGCTAATTAACTCTACGACAAGTCCCCGATAACAATAAGACATTTATACAATTTTATAAGAATATTGAACTCTACATTTCTTGGCAGTTGTGTTTTCCGAGATCTGTTTAATTACTTTCATTTGAGTACGGCACAATTGATGATAATTAGTTTTTCAAAAGCGGGGAAAAGTATCAGTAACTATTCAATCATTCTAAAGCTTTTTTATCTATTTTTTGAAAACCCTGGTGCGATTTTGTTCAACACCACCTTAGAGTCTATACAAAAATGTTTGCGTGGTCGTACATAAAAACCATTCAAATATAATATAGAATTAAATATAATAATCACGTTAGTAATTTTAATCATATTAAATTACTTTTAAAACCTGACCATATCGATAATATGGGAATAATTTTCTAATGAATTTTGATTCCGAAAAATATTTTTATAGACATATTTAATCGAACTTGATTCGTCAAGATGAAAATATCTGATTTCTACACAATTAGAATAAAAGGTTTGTCATCAGTATCCAGTATTCAAAAATCTTTTAGATCTCAAACAACTTGTAGGTTAAATAGTGGGTTGCAAGCGCATACGTTTCATTAATACAACAAATGACTTTGAATCTGTTAGATATAATAGATAACGTCGTCGAATACGTCAATACGTCGAATGAATCCCGCAGCCGAGGGAAACACGTAGAAAGTTACCATGCAAAAATCAACTTATTTGCTCTGAAAGTACCGGCTATAATTTTATCCGGTTATCACATTCAAAGTTTTTTGCTCGGTTCTTGCATTAAAAATATCTTTAAACGTTTTCTGCTCAGGAAAGTTCAAGCCCGGTTTTACCACACACAATATTAATTCGGTTCGGTTATTCAAAACTACTTAGAGGGGGTTTCAACGATAAGTTGCACATATCAGCCGTTCATATTCATAATCACTTTTTGGAATCCGCTATGTTTCAAACAGTACTCACAGCGATTTGTTGATAAAAAGCTTTGGAAATTAATGTTTCATTTATGTGTATTCATGTTAACTTGAATATGTGTATTAGACCGCAGAAAACTTTTTTTTTGTTGTCGCTCATTTGAATCACGATGTAAAAATCTAAAATTATTGTGTATATACTGCCCATACTCGCATATCAGTCCCATATCGATATTCGCCATTTTTGAGTTAGCTTGAGGAATGAAATCTATTCTCAATATACTCTCAGAAATTACAATAAAAGTTGAGGGTTTGTTCAGTAAAATGTGAAAAAAATATCAACTCATGTCTGTCCCATATGCAAAATACCCGCATATCAGTCCCATTCAGTGCAAATTTCAATAATTTTATTTACTGAAATGTTGGAATAGTAAAGGTGTATTACCGATATTTCATGTATTAATATCATGATTTGGCATTAGGTAGCAGAATATATCAAGAAATTCGGAAATAATATTTTAATCGTCTTTTTCTCGACTTGGCGATTTTCCATATGGGACTGATATGCAAGTATGGGCAGTATAGCTCCAGTATGGAACAAGTATCGATCGATTCCACGAACTTAGATTCGAAACATAGCTATTATGAATTGAATTAATTCAGATCAAACTTCCGACTCTGAAATTCCCGAATTATGGTTACTAACCTTTCCGGATCAGAAAACTCTACCAAGAAAATAAAATTGGCAAATAAATGAACACAAAAAGGTTATAAATCATCAAAACTGGTCTTGCACATACATTTCTAGTTGCCCTTTATGCCGAATATATGTACAGAAACAGGAATATATTTAAAAAATATGTCAAGTTAAATTTTTGTGCTAATTTGATAGAACGCTTTGCTGAAAGTCAGCGAATATTTTAGGCATAATTTTTTTAAATATTTGAATCTAATTAGAAAGCTATACCCATATGTAAGAGCGGTAAAAATCAACGTGTTTTGTCGGTTACGTCACATATGCCATCATATATCCCGACAGTAGCTTTCAAACGAGCTCAAGTTTGTTAAAATCGGTTCAGCCATCTCTGAGAAAATTGAGCGCGTTAAAATACAACGCTTTTTGTCGGTTACGTCACTTATACAATCATATCTCCGGAATAAAAAGTCGCAGCCATTTGATCTTCGAACTTGATCAATGGCCCGACAGTAGCTTTCAAACGAGCTCAAGTTTGTTAAAATCGGTTCAGCCATCTCTGAGATATATCTTCTAAAAGTGCACACACACACATACACACACAGACATTTTTCAATCTCGTCGAACTGAGTCGAATGGTATATAACACTATGGGTCTCCGAGGCTCCGTTCAAAAGTCGGTTTTTCCAGCAATTCTAATACCTTTCTATAGGGAAAGGTAAAAACATATTTTGACGAATAAGGTTTCAGCGCGAAATATAATTCAAAAGTCTTACTACTCTTTGCAAACAGTTGTATGTTAAAAATTCTGCTATATCTTCGAACTCAAAAGGAACACCCAAACATTTTTAAAACTTAATATATTGTAACTGTCTTCAATTACAACCACCAAAAACGAAATTTTAGTATCACTTAAACATATTCAAAATATATGTATATCAATTGAAATTGTCATGAATATTCTAATAAATATTTTGTCCTATTTATTTTAATAAACCAATCGATGACCAGTCTTTCCAGTCACAATCTTTCTTTTCAATCAAAAACAGATCACGATAGTATCAAAATTCTACGGACGGAAAGTTATTTGGGTTTGTTTTCCACTGGAAATAATTTCTACTAAAGAATTAGGGTAAAGTGTTATAATATGCCCCCCTTAAGAAAACATTGAGATATTTCCTAGTGTATTGATATATTTTCCTCGTGAATGTAAGTATTTCACTGCAATACGTATGAGGAACATAATTTTCAATGACTCCAATAGAAAAGATGAGAATTGATTGATATAAACACATTTTCCAAAACGGTTACATTCTTAGTTTTTTTCGCTCGCCTCAGACATAATGCCCCAGCAGCCGTAAAATATGTCTCACAACAAATCAGTGGCATGACACACAACAAAAGACATTTTATCCCACAACAATGATGCATTATGCTTCTTGAAATGTCCATAAAGATACTGTTTTGAGATAATCAGTATGTCAAAGAAATGGCGGATAAAACATCTATTTAGTCGAAGCAAAACTTTACATCGAAAAGCTGCCAAATGGAATTTTTAGTTTTTTCATATTTTCCTGCACACGACAACCACCAAACTTGCATAGCAGAAAGATCCTACGAAAAGATAGTGTTAGTGATAAAATTTTGGTTAAGAAAAGTCTTCAATGCTTAAGAAAGGAAAGGGGGCATTTTGGCTAGCAGGGGCGCTTTATAAGACTTTCCCCTAATATTAGAATTTTCATTGCAAGATTTTTTTCAGTGTCGGAAAATAATCATCGATATGTCAAAAATAACCATGCTCTCGAGCAGGATTATTTTTGACTACATCAAAATAATCGAACGAGTGTCAGATTTTAACCAAAAGTTAAAATTAACCGAGGAATGGTTCACAGCCTAAGTAATCGAGAATTTAAGTATCTGTCGGAACTGAAAAAGACTTCGGTGTGTTTCCTATATTTGAAATGTGTTCTTTCTTCCAGCGTACGTATTAATTTCGGCAAGAAATTGACTTAACCAGAAAAGAAAGCGAAGTTTGGTGTTATTAGTCTGTCAGGATGAGTTGATTGAACTCTACAGAAAAACGATTATTCTTCCATACGGTGAAGCAAACCAAACGATTTTAGGTAGTTTTTAGGCAATTCGCACCGTACCTTTCTCGTTTAGCAATGACGCATTCAGAACATTCAAACCGATCTCGGCCAATAACCTCACTTCTTTGTGTTTGATACAATGGATGACAAATGAACGAAAAACTGTGAACTGGCTTCTGACGGAGTTGAAATTAATGCAAATTCGTGATGATTAGTCAATATGTGTCTGACTCAGTGTATCAAGAATTGTCGGTTAAAGGATATTTTTTTTTTGCTTTCAGAAATGATGGTTTTTAATTTGTTGATTAATGCGTTGTTGAATCGAGAGAGAAAGAAGCATTTCATTTTTGAGCATTTGTTTAAATCAGTAAAGCCTGATTAGAAGATCAATAATTCCCTATGGGAAAATTACTAAGCAAAAAAAGTTCACGTCGAGGGCAGAATAATTGAACACCAACCAGCTGCCAACTCCGCTTCAACCAGGATGACAATTGAGGATCTTCGAAATCAACGACACTCATCTCTAACGCGGAAATCGAAATAAATCACTCCCGGTTCTTTGTTCGTGGGATTTCTGGTAGAAATTTTCTCCCGGACCTTCCACCCGAACTCAACTCATCCTCGTCGCGAACGTCGCGCTCGATTGATCGCTACCTACGGGGACCCATGGCAACCTAGCATCCAACATCCAACTTCCTCGTTCGATCTCTTTCTATTGCGAGAGCTAACCGCCCAAGATTTTACCGTGGCAGCCCGGATGAAATGACTTCGGTGGGGAACGGGTTTTTTATTCTCCCTTCAGGCAACATTCTAAGCGCATCTCATCCCATCCCGTTGCAAGTTTTCCTCCACGACAGATCACACTCCAGGAAAAATGAGGGAACTTCTGCCGTTGTTCAGATCGGTTGTTCGGTCGGGTGGCATAACTTCTTGCGATGCGATAATACGAGTCTTCTGCGCCAGTCCCGATCTCTGCAATTACTGTCTGTCGTTTCGTCTCCCATTGCCAGTCGCCAGACGGGTGCGGGTTTGCTTCGGATGGCTGCTGTGCGATTCGGTTCTTCAGGTGACGGTTGGGGATGTGCAACTTTTTGATACCTGGACACGGAACAGAAAACAAATGCTGTTTTAATTATACCAATTATGATATTATGATGTGTTTTTCATATAAACGAATAATTGATGTAATAAATTAGAAGAAAGCTATTTATTCATCAGAATAGAGAGAAAAAGTATATTGATAACCTAGTGAGTATAAATATTATCTTTCTTCGTGTCTGGAAGCTTTAGAATCTTATTTAAGAATTTAAGAATTTAGAATTGATTTGATAGTAATTTAAGCATTTTATTCGAGTGGATAAAAAGCTCATTAGTCGATCCCAAAATATTACTGTTATGCTCGGAAAAACCTAAATCAGCATTTTGACGAAAATAATTAGTTGATTTTAGTTTGTTAATTCTCTTTCTCTTTATAATGACAAAGTATTACATGAAATAGCTAATTTTTTAGTTAAATTCGCCAATTACAAGTGCTGTCATTTCTTAGCTAAAACACACAGCATTACCATTCAACGATTTTTTTATTTGAATTAGAAAAATAAATCGTTGTTTTAGCCAACATGAATGGTTGAATTCAAAAGAAGGTGTTCATAAATTAAACAATATTTTAGTTGATTTGAATTGATATTATTAGTAGATTTTAGAAATAGTAATTTTAATGATTAAAAGTTGATTTTTGCAATAATCATTTTGCGGCTTAGTAATATTTCTGCTGGTTTTAGCTTAATTCACTAATCTTACCTTACCTAACAGCTATAGTCCTGAGGTGTCATTTGCTGTATCAAGCATACGTCTCCACATAACTCGGTCCATGGGTGCTCGTCGCCAGCCACTCAAGGCACGGATGCTACTGAGATCACCCTCCACTTGATCGATCCACCTCGCTGCGCTCCTCTTCTTCTTGTACCAGTCGGATTAGATTCAATAACCATTTTCACTGGGCTGTCGTTCGACATCCGTTTGTCATGCCCAGAAAGTCGTAGACGTCCGATTTTAGCTGTCCGTACGATGAGTGGTTCTCCTGGCACTTGTTGCAATTAGTGATTCATACGCCGTCTCCACGTTCCATCTTCCATCTGCACTCCGCCGTAGATGGTCCCCAGTACTTTTCTTTTGGTCCTCTGCCAATATAGTCCAGGTCTCGTGGCCATAGAGAACAACCGGTCTAATGAGCGTTTTGTAGATGGTCAATTTCGTGCGGTGGCGTACTTTTCTCAATCGGAAGGTTTTTGTGTACCTGTTTTGGGGAAAAATCGAATCAGAAACAATTGTCAGATGATTGATTTTTACGGAACATTCTACCATTCTACTTCACTGATCGCGAGCAATCATGAGGTTCGTTCGATTGTTCTGACTTAAGAGTTTTCGAAATAATTTCCATCCGAAGATAAGTTTTGAGCTGTGAGAAGTTCACCGGGGCAGCTACAGGAATTGAAATAAGAGGAACAAGTACAGAAGGTAAGTTCAGGAGAAAATTAAGAAGGTACAGGAACAAGTGCAAAAAGTACAAAATCAAGTACAGAAATGAGAGAAGCAAGTACAGGAAGTACTGGCACAATTGCAGAGAGTGCAGAAAATGTACATAATGTGGAGATGGTACAGATATAAGTACAGAAGTTATAGGACCAAATACAGAAAATACTGTAGCAGGTATTGAACGTACAGGAACAAATTCTGAAACAAGCACAGAAAGTACAGGAACAAACACACAAATTACAGAAACAAGCACACAAAGTATAAAATAATGTGCAGAAAATAGAGGAACACGTACAGAAAAAAGTTTAAAGTTCTAAAGTTAATCGCAAATGTTGTCGAGGCAACAATTTTGAATCGGAAATTAGACGAAGAAAAAGTTTTCATTCCACGCATTCCAATGATGCTCACTGATATTTGTAGCGTGGGCAATCGTTATGAGTCTGTAGCGTGAACTTAGAGTTTTTTTGTGTCGTGAATACGACTTACTTTACTATGGGGTGCCTTTTCAAAATTTACCCTCTGAGAGAGTGATAAGATTTTGATCGTGAATATCTCTTGTTGTATCAAACGAATCAACATAATTTCTGCTACATGCCATCGGAAATATGATCACAATTTTAAGATAAAATTTTCAGTTGTGTGACATAATCTCAAATAATTCAAAAGTAAACTTTTCTGAAATGTTTGGTATAAACGAGTATCAAAGAGCTCATAGCTCAGTGAACTGTGAAAGGATTTATATAATCTAACTACCAATAGAATCGAAATTTTTCAACTTAAACGTGTATAGCAAAAGCATTGAAGTATTTCAACAATACACTACCCATGTCAACACCAGCCAATCAGAGCGCGTTCTGAGGAAGAGAACAAAATATCTGCTGCTGTACAACAAATCGTTTGAGAAAAATGTTCCGAACAGTGTTTAATATCGTAGTGAGTTCCACAATTTGGTCCTTCTGAAAGGCAGGAATGAATCCCGTACAGCATCCTGATAGTTTCTTTCAATGGAATGCAAATTCGAAATGAAATAATTGAAATTAAAATTCTATATTCTGCTATTTTTATAGCCGTTAGGACCGCCTATAGCTACGCCTAGGCCTGCTACAGACGAAAACACGTAAAAAGAAACCTCCTAACAAAAGTTGGATCAGTTTGGATTCTATCACCACTGCGAGCAGATGTATTTTGTGTCGTTTGCAAAGCTATTTTCGCTTCCGACAAGAGCGATTACGTCACAGCTGCCAGTCGTTTGCATTGGTGGAAAAACAACGAAAAGGGGACAACGGTGGAAAGCATCACACAACATTTGCCGTTCTAATGGCTCTAAAAGTTTTCTAAAGAACTATTACGATTTCTTTTTCGCAAATCGAAGGTAAATATCCTCAGTTTAGTGCAAATCTAGAACAGTTTGGTTAGATTTGTGCACTTTTCGCTGTGTGAAATTCACAGTAATCAAGATCAAGTGAAGCCTTCTTTGTTTTTGCGAAAAATGTGAAAAAGGGAAATGCTTGCATAATTCATACAATTGATCAATTAATTGATATTCGGAAGTGTCAAGGAGCATGTCAGTTGTTTTCGTATTCAAGACATTACCTACCCGCCTTTTTTGATTTCATTCTAGTTTAAAAAAATGAACTTGACAGAATCTTCTAGTGATGTTTTTGAAAATATAAGGTGGATTAAAAAAGGTTTTTATTTATCGCAAGAGTTGCCATTTACTCAGATGGATCCCTTATAAACAGACTTGAATTCGCACATACAGATTTCGTACAGAAGACGGATTTAACACATACAGATAATGCAAACAATTTTTCAAATGGAAAATTGCACGCTGCCTGTTCGCGTTTCGGCCAACCATCGGTTATATATATTTTGTCCTTTTGTCCGCGATATGAAAAGGTTGGGGCAACTATCACAGAGCATTATAATGATATTTTTCTTCAATAATCATTAAAATTGATAAGTAGTTTCGATTTTTCACATCTAATCTAATATTAATGCGCGGCGAAGTGTGCAGGGGTCCGCTAGTATAATATAATATAATATAATATAATATAAAATACCATAATATAATATAATATAATATTATATAATATAACATAATATAATACAATATAATCTATACATAGAGAAGGATGCAAATTTGTATGTTTGTAACGGCATAACTACGGAAATACTGAACGGTTTGTTGGTACTTCTTGCTCTTCAGGGGTAGTCATAAGTGTATTTTAATAGAGAAGGGAGCGTAGCAAGTGTGGGGTCAAGAGAAAAGTTCATATAATTGGACGAGAATAGATATTTTTGAAGACCATTGAAACATTTGGCATACCTTAGTTATGAATATATGGGGGGGTGTGTGTAACAAGTGCCTCTAAAAAGTTTGTGTAATTTCTGTAACGACATTACTCAGAAACTACTGAACAGATTGTTATCAAACAGATACAGATACTTTTTTTTTAATTACCCACCACACTTCCCCACACCAAAAAGCTCAACAAGGAGCCCCCTGGTAATGGACGCAACTAATCTCAGTTCATTAACACTGGCAAAACACTAACAAAAAAAAACAAGAAAAACTGAGATTAAAACAATTTATTCTAAGATGTGCAATTAACTAATTTAGAATAAGGCTGTATCATCGGCAAAGAGTCTTGGAGTACCGTTAAGATTCAAGTTGCGTAAATCATTTCTGTATAAAAGAAATAATAAAGGTCCTATATTACTACCTTGTGATACACCAATTTTCGTAGGAGCGAGGTTGCTACGTTCCCCATCAATGGATACTAATTGTTGCCTATTTGTCAAGTAACTACGAATAACGCTGTTTGCAATGCCTCTGATACCATAACATTCGAGCTTTTCGAGTAAAATCGTGTGGTTTAACGTGTCAAAAGCTTTTTTAAGGTCAAGAAATAAGGCACCGACAATATTCTTACGATCTATTTCACTCATTATCTTGTCAACTAGTTCTATAATAGCAGTTTGTGTGCCAGAACCTTGTCTGAAACCGTATTGAAATTGGTAGAAGACGCTATGTTTATTTAAAAATTCAAGCAATCTGGTGACTAATAGTTTTTCTAAAATTTTGTTAAAGACGGATAATATAGATATATCTATGATATGACGATAATTATTACAATCACAACGATTACCGGACTTAAATATAGGAATGACTTTAGAGATTTTTAGACAATCGGGATAATAACCGTACAGAATAATTTTATTAAAACATTTAGAGAGAATCCTTTTCTTTTAGTAAACTAGCTGATATGCCATCGGAATCACTGCCTTTGTTATTATCTAGGCTGTATATCACCAATGTAACTTCGGCGATTGACGAGGGACGTAAAAATATTGAGTCACGAACACAACGAACATTGCTTAAAGGATTAATGCTAGATTAGTTGGAATAATATTTGCTAGCTTTTGTCCAATGCTAGAGAAATAGTCATTAAAGGTCTGACATATTTCTTTACAATCAACCATTCTTCTACCATTTTCTATGAGGTTTATCTTATCGTTTTTCTTGGTTAAGCGGAATGAGTTTTTCAAATTTTGCATCTGTAAATCTGTCGGATTACTTTTTAAGCGCTGGAGATAATTATTCTTTATTTTTATCAGAGTCCAAAGGTCAAAAGACAGTAAGAACCCTTCACTTTGATAGTTTTTGTTACTGTTCTGCTATAACGCTCAAGTAAGTGATTGTATGTATACATTATTGATTGAAGTATAGATTCTGCATTATCATTGATATCAATACTGTTCATAAAACTTGAAAATTCGCGATTAATTTGACGACAATTAATGACCTTTTTTGTCAGTAACATTGGATCCTTTTCAGCAAAAAGCTCAATAGTTGATAATACTTGTGAATGATCACTAAGGTTATTGAAAATAGTGTCATTTCGTACTCGATTTAAGTCGTCAAGTTTACATAAAACATGGTCAAGTATGTTGTTACTAGTTGGTCTGGTAGGAAAACTGTTCGTACAAATAGAACTGTAAGAATCTAACAGTGCCCTATATCTTGTCACAATGTTGTGGTTAATCATATTAACTGGGACATTCACATCACCTACAATAAAGCACGAAAGTTTAGGTTGGACTTCATACATTAAGCTTTCTAAATATACAAAAAATCATTAAAGTCAAAACTGGGCGGGCGATATACTCCATAAACATCATAAAACTGTCCTTTGACACACAGTTAAATGTGTATGTGATGGAACCCATCAAGAGTATGAACTTTACTAAGACTATGTTGAATGTTTTGTTTCACATAGACGGCTAAACCACCACTAGAGTGATTCCTGCAAGCAAAATAGGCTTTATATTGTGGTATTTCGTGAAGGATGCAGTTTTCATTTTTAAGCCATGTCTCTCCAATAACGATAACGTCTATAGAAGTTTTACAATTCTCTAGGTCCTGTAGTATTACGTCAAACTTGGACAGTTCATTTATACTTCTAACATTCCACTGTAAAATTTTTAACGTTTGTTTATCATTACTAACGTAGCTATCATTGAAATTATAAATATTGTCGTGGGAGAAGTTTTTCTGATTTGTGTTGTCCATTTAATTAATAAATATATAAAAGTTAAAAAAGGGTTGAAAAAGTTAAAAAAAGTTTAAAAAAAATTAGTATTCAATTTCTTTTTCGTTTGGGAGCTATTTGTTGTGGTGATGAGACAACAGAATTATCTAGTTTATATAGATTAATAATGCGTGCAATGTCTAGTTTACAACTGATTTCGTCTTTTTTTAAATTATCTTCTTTTTTCACTAAGATTATCCCACCGCGACCAGACCATACATATTTGATATTCAATGACCTCTGCTGTTCCCGCATTTCCCTTAGTGACTCCAAGAAGTAAACGGACAACTCTTTACGAATTGTGACTCTCATTTCTCTACCATTGATATATTGATATTGAACTGTCTACTGCCGTTGCACGCGAGGTGCCATACTCCTGCTTCTTATTCAGCAACGCATC
Source organism: Malaya genurostris (assembly GCF_030247185.1). NCBI lineage: Eukaryota > Metazoa > Arthropoda > Insecta > Diptera > Culicidae > Malaya > Malaya genurostris. The sequence goes on from NC_080572.1 coordinate 189,652,855, forward strand.
TTTCATACTTTCCGTTTTTTCTTGCTCTTCAGAGATGGTCATAAGGGTATTTTTATGGAAGAGGGAGCGTAGTAAGTGTCCTTAACAGGGGGATCATGAACAAAATTATGGAACTTGACAAGAATCGATACTTTTTGAAGACCACAGATACTTTTTGAGCAACTTAGATATGTAAGGGCCTGTAAATGTAGCAAGTGCCTCTTAAAAGGGGAGTGTAATGTTTGTAGCGACATAACTCCGGAACTTCTGCACGGATTGCTATCGAACTTGGCACAGGTATTTCTTGCTTGCTTCTCCTCAGAGATGGTCATAAGGAATTCCATTTACAAATTGAAGCTCTTTGGTGTGGGGAAGTGTGGTGGACAAAAAAAGGATATTTTTAGGTAAGTGAGTCATGACAATACTCATCTGATTTGACGAGAATCGATACTTCTTGAAAACCGTACATACTTTTTGCACACCTCAAATATGATCTTAAGACTGTGTGCCTCTAAAACAAGAGGTTTAATGTGTAATTGATATGGATGAGGTGGGGTTAAAAGATAAATTGGTTATATGATGTAACATATCCCCATCCCCGCACATAGTGTTTTTCTGTTCATAGGTTGCAATAAGGGATATTTTAAGGAGAAGGAGGAGGGAGGATTGTAGTAAGTGTTTTCTAACAAGAAGAATTTGAGAAATGTTCCGAATTTTAAGAAATCGACATATATCAACAGGCACAGATATTTATAACAACTAAGAGAGAAGGATCTCCGATGATATTTCGATGCTGAATTTCCACTACTACACTTCAGTTCGACACCGAAGTAATTCGTGCAGGATTTAATTATTATATTTTCAGCAATAAAAAAATCTCTACTGAATAAATTCGAAACTGAACCGCAACTGAGAAATTAATTTATAGAAATTTATTAATTTAACTGCGATCAATATGAGTAATAATACTTTTTATACATTCCTAACAATGATTATAGTGACAAAAGGCTGCTTTAATTCCAAGGGGCTGATTACACTGCACTATTTAGATTAACCCAATGAAACGCTATTTTCTGGTCGAGAATCACATCAGATATGAACAAAGTGCGAACTTTTTTCTTAAATATCATCGATCAGAATGTTAGCTAGTGAACTTTGTACAACTATTTTTTGCACGTGAAATCAGTTTCAGTGAGAATCGTGTGGTCAAAAAATCAGTACTGAACTTTTAAGCAGTGAGTTTTCTGATCGATGATTTTTTTTTGTCTAAAAATTACTTGTGCAAAATTTCAGTCGCGATTTTCGAAATTTTGATTTTTTTCCAACACTGCACAGTGCTCCGGATCCACAATTTAGGGGGACAAAAACATTTGTGGCTTAGCCTTATACTTTAGAGCTCTGATGTCTTCAGAACAAATGATCAGTGAAAGATAAGCCATATTTTAAAGCATATAGTATTAGGTTGGTTCTTATTATTAGGGTGATCCAAAATTATTTTCCGTATGTGTTGAGAAAGAGGACTGCACCGTTCGGCAAAATTGTAGAAAAACTTATATCAAGCAATTTTGCCGAAAATACTATTGTATTATCTCTAACGGTTTTAGTGTTACAGCTATTTTAATAGAGCAACTTAGGGTGTTCCTAAAAAAATTAGATTTTTTGCTCTAGCTTTCTTATTTTTACTTCTCGTTTTTGGTGTCTTTGAATATCTTTTAGAGTTAATAAAACATGCTTTGCTTCCTATTGGTATGTACAGTAAGGAAGCGCAAGAGAGTCGAAAAAAATCAATTCGCAAGTATAGGCAGTTCCATCTGCAGAAATTCAATCGTTTAGTAAATCTAGAGGATGTATTCAAACGATTTCTTTCAACGTCTGACTCTGTAATAGCATTATCGAATAGAGTAACTACCAACGTGAGTGTACTCCATCTTCCCGATTATGCAGCTGAATTAGTTTTAACAAGTGATATAATAATTTCTATACTGTAAACGTAACTTACTTCATTTGACTATAAGTTATTTTAGTTAGTTTTTTTTATTGGGAATATTATTTTCAGTTTCGGAAAATAGTTTTATAAAACAATATTATTACTTATATTATTACTTATATTTTATATAACCAAAAATTCTGTGGTATTCAAACAACAAGGATGTCATCCAGCGTACCTTTCTCCGGCAACCAGCTGGGCATCCCCAGTTCCAGAAAAGGCCCGAAGCAGTCCAACCAGCTGCGACCATCACGGCACGGCAGTGATGATTTCGGTGCGTTGCATTACTCTGGGTACCGTTTGTTGAAAGTCCAACAGCAACCTCAGCCTCAGCCAGTGTGCCCTCCAAAGGCTTTCTTTTCTTTTCCCGTCCCCCTTTTCTTCTAAACTGAACACTGGTGTGCTAATTCAACGGCCACACCGACCGATGGCGACAACCCGCCAAAGGCAAACCATGCTACATTCTGACACTCTGCCACTCACCCTTGTCGGTTGGTTTCGTTAGTGTCATCCCGGGCCCAAGCCGATTGCGGGATTCTCTCTAAACAACCGCGAAACCCATTCGACTCAACGTGGACGTGTTTTCCTAGTTTTTCTCCACCGCGCACAACCGCTGGGGCAAGCTAATATGTTATGACGATATTTCTTTTTTTTCGGAATAGCGGTTACTTACGGTACTTTTCGTTTTCAATTCAAACCAGGCGATGGCGATGCCAATGACGGCAATGACGGTGGCGCTCGACACTCACCGCTCGCGGCGGCTGGTCTTCGGCTCGACTAGGCGAGCGAGCGTAACTGAGAAGAAAGACCTCGATGGGAAAGAAGACGCATTTAGCCTATATTTGCACTGGCAGTTCATTGACTTTTGTTGGCTCTCTGTTGACGTCTAACTGCGGACCCGCGCTCGGTAGACGTGTGGCTTTTTGAATGCAAACAAACAAACGAAAGCAGAGTATAGGTTTCCCAACTGGGATCTCCGGGTTGTCAGGCTGAGTTTACAATCAGCCGTAGGCTATGGGTGTGAGTGAGAACAGGAAACGCTAGCTGTTCTAGGAAAAGAAATGCTGCTATCTCTGATTCGATAGTGTTGTGAGTCTTAATATATACTAAAGCCGTTTTGCACGGCGAATGAATATAGCAAAAATATGAATAATTTGGAAAATCATAGAAAACAGTATTACAATGTCTACAAAATATCAATGAACATCATTTCTAAATTTTAAATATGTAGAAAACGAAGACGTAGTCCTACGTCAACGAGCTAATAATATAAATCCGTCTCAGGTAGTTTTACTTTTTATACCCAAACAGATACTTTAAAGAAGTATTTTGTAACATCTTCACGTACTTGTTTGTACCCGCTCACGCCTTCTATGACGAATACAAGGAATGTAATGGAGAAAAATAAATTTAAAAAATTGACAAAAATATTAAATATTATAATATTATGAGTAAATTTGAACCAATTACAAACAAATTATTCTATTCGCTATAAAATCAAACATTCAAACAGTCTTGAATACACTTAGGCAATACAGTGGTAAATCGTCTACTACTGGACTTATTTGTAAGATTTTACAAGTATAATCAGAGCCCGGTCGAAACCGTTTTCATGTACTAGACTAGCTGAATTACCCGGCATTGCTCAAAAATGTTTCGTGACAGCAAGCCCGAAAAAAAATCTAGAAATTGTACTGCCCATTGAAATAATCTGATTGTTATGAAACACAACTTAGACGGTAACCCTATTCATCAATACTCCGTTCATGTTCAGATGGCGAATAATCAGTGTCCCTTCTCAGATCTCTCAATAATCATTTGTTTTATGTTTGGAACATTGAAAACACATTTCTTTCTATAAATACCTTCTTAGTAATCTCTGTTCCAAAAAGTATGTGTTCGTAGCGTATCCGAATTAACGTACCACGTTCCATCCGATCTACAATACCTGAGTTTTCTCAATTTACATAAAAATGCACCTTGATTGTATTTGATTCAGATTTCGTCAATTCAGATAAATGTTGAGAATACCTATTCCCCCTCCCTCTTGTGAATATTTTTGTGAACCTCACTTAGTTGCTAGAAATATGCTGTACTCATAACGAAGTACCAATTTTCGTAAAATCCGATCAATTTTCACTTACACTTTCCATGTTCGGAGCACTTGCTACACTCCCTCACCCTCAAAATAACCTTATAATCTATTTTGATTTAACTTCCTTTTTGTCAGTGAACTCACTACAGATCTCCTCCATGATTACCGAGAGTAGTGTAGAAAGTATCTGTGCTTATCAAAAAATATCGATTGCCACTTTTGGTACATGTGTCAAACTTGGTGGTGATTCGTTTAGTTGTTTCGTAGTTATGCTGAGACTTAAATACACTCGCGTTCATAGACAGAAAAATATTGCTTTTCCTTAGTTCATTGAACTCCTCGATAAAATGGAACCAGATCTTTTGAAATTATTTGAAGAAAGTTGCGTTGCATTCAAATAACAACAGCAATACTATCTTCTACGACCTTGAAATTCTTGCCACTTTCTTGTTTCACAAAAACTGGGAGATGAAAATTCATTTTCAAAAATCCCTCCTTCTAGTCTAAATATCGATTCTCTTCAAATTATATAAATTTCTTCATTCACCCCCTCCCCCCATGTTAAGGACACTTGCTACACATTCTTCCTTTTGAAAATTTCCTAATGATCATCTCTGGAGAGCAAGAAGTATCTGTGCCAAATTTGATAGCAATACGTTCTGTAGTTTCGGAGTTATGCCGTTACAAACATTACACTTTCTTTTTAGAGGCACGCACTATATCCACCCCACACAAATACCCTTTAATCATATTTAAGTTGCGCAAAAAATATCTATGGTCTTCAAAAAGTACCGATTCTCGTCAAATTAAATAAACTTTTTCATGCCCCCTGTTGAGAACACTGGCTACGCTCACTCCCCCATAAAAATACCCTTACAACTATCTCGGAATAGCAAAAGGCATCAATGCCAAATGTGATAGCAATCCGTTCAGTAGTTTCGGAGTTATGCCGTTTCATCCCCTTTTCACAGGCACTTGCTACATCCACCCCCATATATATCATATCTAAGGTATGGAAAATGTTTGCATGGTCTTCACAAAATTAATGATTCTAGTCAAATTTTATGAATTTTTTCATGAATTTATGAATCATGTTAATGATATTTGCTACGCTATAAAAATACTTTTATGACTATTTATAAAGAGCAAGGAATAGCTGTGCCGTTTTATAACAATTCGTGTAGTAGTTCCGGAGTTATGCAGCTACAAACATTACACTCCTTTTATTACAACCTACTACACCCCCCCCTCGAATATCCTTATAATCATATCTAAGTTGTGCAAAAAGTATATATGGTCTTCAAAAAGTACCGATTCTCGTCAAATTAGATAATGTTTTAAATAACCCCCTTTGTTAAGGACACTTGCTACGCTCCCTTCCTCCTAAAAAAAATGTATAACCATCTCTAAAGAGCAAGAAGAACATGTGCCAAGTTCCGACCATTGCCGATCGCCAGCTGCAGACTGAATCTGCCAGAATCGACCATTGCCACCGGAATTCGCCACTACCCTAATAACAATACCCTAGTTAATTAAGTTATTAATTAAAATAAGAAAATGCCCTTGGCATCTTAGAGCTTAAGCAGTGTGGCTTCAAATATGTTACTGTTGAATAAAAAAAAACATGTGCCAAGTTTGATAGCAATCCGTTAAATAATGTTGGAGTTATGCCATTTCAAACAATACACCCTCTTTTTAAAGACACTTGCTACATTCATCCCCCATATAGTCATATATAAGGTATGCGAAATGTTTCATAGGTCTTTAAAAAATATCGATTTTCGTCAAGTTATATGATTTTTTTCATAATCCCCCTGTTGATAACACTTGCTACGCTCCCTCCTCCATAAAAATATTCTTATAACTAACTCTGAAGAGCAAGAAGTATATGTGCCAGGCAATCCATACGGTACTTTCGTAGTTATGACGTTACAAACATTACACCTCCCTATTTAAAGAAACTTGCTACATCCACCCCCGTATAGTCATACCTTAGGTATGCAAAATGATTCTGTGGTTTCTAAAACCTATCGTCTCGTGAAATTATATGAATTATATGAATTATATGAATTTGCCCCCCCCCCCCTTTTGATGACACTTGCTTCGCTCTCTCCCCCCATGGAAATATTTTTATAACCATCTCTGAAGAGCAAGAAGCACATGTGCCAGGTTTGATAGCAATTCGTTAAGTAGTTCCGGAGTTATGCCATTACAAACATTACACCCCCTTTTTAAAAGCACTTGCTACATTCACCCCCCATATAACCGTATGTAATATATGCAAAATGTCTCTATGGTCTTCAAAAATATTGATTCTTCATTATTTTTACGTTTCGTCTTTGACTCATCAGTGCAGAGCAGTTCAAATTGAACTGCTTAGTGCTAAACTCGGCAGTTCAATTTGAACCGCTAAGCAGACGTAAAGTTTCTGCTATTTACAGAACACTTTTTGTTTTGCAACGAAGTGCAATGTCTTTTCTGACGTGCCCAACGATTCTTGTCAAATTAGACAAATTTTTTCATGACCCCTCCTGTTAAAGACACTTACTACGCTCTCTCCCTCATTACCCTTGTGACCTTCTCAGAAGAGCAAGAAGTATCTGTGCCAAGTTTGGTGGCAATCCGTTCAGTAGTTTCGGAGTTATGCCGTTTTAAACATTACACCCCCCTTTTTAAAGGCACTTGCTACATCCACCCCCCGTGTAGTCATATCTAAGGTATGCAAAATACTTCTATGGTCTTCAAAACGTATCGATTGTCGTCAAGTTATATGACCCCCCCCCTTGTTTATGATACTTGCTACGCTTCCTCTCCTATCAAAATACTCCTTAAACCATCTCTGAAATGCAAGAAGTACCTGTGGCAAGTTCGATGGCAATCCGTTCAGTAGTTCCGAAGTTATGGCGTTACAAACATACATACTTACATCCATTTTTATATATGGAAGATGTCATCATAGAAGGCATGAGACAGAAGCTTCTTGCCATCTGGTCATCTCACTTTATGAAGTTTGAAAGTCAAAAAAACAGCTTTTGAAGATGGAACAAATATACTGAACAATACGGAGTCCAAGGCAATGACGCCTTGGGCTCTTTATTGTTCAGTATATTTTTCCCAGTGATTGAAATTAGCGACATACATTCGTGTTTTCAGTTTAAAATATTAGTAAAGTATTTTCGACCCAAATATTGTACTGCTTTTTCCTCTAAAATATACTGTATTTTAGTTTGCTTTGTATTTTTCCATTACAGCATTCTTCACTATGGGACGCCTTTTCAAAATTTACCCTATACTAGAATGGGTACAACTTAATCGTGAATATCTCTTGTTGTATTTAACGCAGCAACATAATTTCTTCTCCATACCATATCGGAAATATGTTCAGAAGTTTCAGTAGAATGAGATATCCAAAAATAACTCAAAGTTCAAGTTTTCTAATATGTTTGGTAAGAACAAACATTAAGGTAATATTAAGAGCCAAAAATGGCGCGCAAAATTCCAAACACATGAATTGAACGAATCATCGCATAAAGAGTATCGTGCAAAACCGACACAAATAAATATGAAATATTTTCATTAATTGAAAGCAGTGGACTTTCGACACGTTTTATTCGCTAGTAAAATAGGTACTAACTATGTACACAGAAAAAAATATGAATTGTACAGGTGACATAATTCTACAAACGATACAATTCAAAACTACTTAATATTTCAAATAACGCAGTATTCCACTTGCACAGAATTTTACACGCTCGGGGCTACCAGTTTGGCGGTTCAATGCATAGGGCGCTGGTCTTACAAGCCAGTTGTCGTACGTTCGAGCCTCGACCTGGAAGGATTCTTAGTGTCAGTAGGATCGAAATTCCAGCCATGGAATGATCCTGTACGCTATGAATCGGCTGCGAAGTCTGTTGAAACAGAAAGATAAAATTCCACAAAAGGAATGTAATGTCAAAACTTTGCTTACCAAGTGCCAAAACTCTGCTTACCAATTATGAAATTTACAGGTAATGCAAATCCATATATGACACAATTCATAAACATACGTAAAAAATAACTCGCCAAACGAGTAAATTTACATGTTTTAGCACTTAAAAATTTGTCAAAATGCAGTAAATATAAGTTAGATTTATTGTAAAATTGAATCATTTTTGACGTTCATATATGTCGGTCTCAGAAGATGTAAATTTACACAATTTTTTCTAGGTGTAAAGCTGTTCCAGGTATGTTCTCAGTGGTCCAAGAACTTCAGTGAAAACAGGTCTTAAGATCTTCACGAGTAATCAGCAGTTTATGAATATTTTTTTCATACTGTTTATAGTCGTACAGCTACATACTGCCTAAAGCTTGCTTCATTTAGAATTGGAACAAACTTTTGCTCATGTTGTGGCACTCCTGGTGGACGGATTTGGATTGACGGCCCACGTGTCGGGAATTTTGTCAGCTTAACGTATGATTTTTGACATTCCGCAAATCGACTGTACTTTGTAAACAATCAACATGGAAGCCGAAAGAAGGAAAAAAATTGTGCACAGTTATTTGGAACATCCATTGTGGTTTGCAACTAGGCTAGCTAAACGGATGAAATTGCCCAGAAATACCATATGGCGCGTTATCAAACGGTATAAGGAAACATTGACGACGATTCGGAAGCCTCAAGCCAATCGTCGGAGTGAAACTGTCGACCAGAAACTGCGTAGTAAGATTTTGAAGACGATTAAGAGGAATCCTAATTTGTCGGACCGTGATTTGGCAAGAAAATTCGGTGCTGCCCTACTCCTGGAAGGAATCAAGTCGTATCGAGCTAGCAAACAGCCAAATCGGACAATAAAACAGAATAGTGTGTTTAAAATTCGTACTCGGAAACTATATGACCAGGTGTTG